>NW_027500063.1:0-95185 GCF_021521415.1 Bidens hawaiensis | reverse complement strand
GATGTGATATTTGTTAGTTAGTTAGGTTTTTGGATCATTTTTTGTTATTGTTGTATTTGTCGATCCATTAAGTCTCGTAAGTGTTAGCTTTCATAACTTTTGTAATCGTGTGATCTGGATTAAAAAACTTTGGCTTAACGAGATATTAGCGTGTTTTTCATCTTGTATCGATTTGCGCTCGATACATTAAAGAGTTGAATCAGTTCGTTAACATCGTAATGTGATTTCGATCCGTCTCATGAACTTTTAAGACCACGCATCATTGAAGTTTTAACCATTTGTAGGCTCCTGGACGGATCGTACACGGGATGTCGCTATCTGCGCAGGTGCGGAATCCCTGCGTAGTTAGATACGAGTGTAGAATATGTATAAACCAAACACACGAGCAATGAACGAACACGTTATATAGATAACCGAACACGTGACTCGAGGTCACAATTACAGACACTGATACGTAACTCGTTCACTGAACAACTGAAACGAAAACCTAAAAAACCAACTACTTAAACTGTTCCGCTGAACAGTTTATATACACGACAACTTCGCCATAGGCGAAGTTGTCAATAACTTCGCTGGTTCAACAAGTTCGCCTGAGCGAACTTGTTGACAACTTCGCACCGTACAAAAACATAAACATAATCAAAAACATAATTACATTACAGACTCGATTACAAATGCTAGACTATGAACTACTGACACACATGTACCAACAGACTCCCCCTTGGCAGTAGCTTCATATCTTGATCTTCAAATCTTGAGTCTTGTAATCTTGCATCTCTATGCGTGCGCTCCCTCTCTAACACACACCGACACCACCCGTTGATATTTCCTAGCTTGATCCTTCCAAGCAGGAATGTAGAAGATCTTCTTCTCGTTGAGCACTTTCAGATCAGCCTGCGATAGATTAACAAGATGCATCGGGTCGTAAACCTAAGCACTTCTTGTTCATCCTCATCTTCCATTACCCGCCTCCGCTGTCTCACAATCCATGAACCACCATTTTAGGTCTTTCAGCACGTCCTTGGGCATGAGCTTCATCGGTACTTCTTTAAGGCACCGGATCGGTTTATATTTCATAACCATCCAAGGTTTTCCATCAACTCTCAGACCTCTATCCTTGTCTTCGACAAGTTTCCCCTTTTGTGGTTTCAGTAGCTCAAACTTTTTCTCTTTAACGCACTCCTCCACACGATCTTCCCGATGATTCTAGCCATGTTGTCTTCACTTCTGTTTATCAATCCCAATCTGGCTAAATCTTTTACCTCACATTCTGCAGTGTGTTTAGAGATCTCAACGTTCTTCTGAAGTACTGAATGCCATCGTATCTCTTGATCACGAAGAGCCGCAGCTGCTCGTCATATAACCAGCAGATAATTCCTTTCTTAGCTTCTGCGTATCCCTTAATATTGTAACTTTTTCTGAACATCTTAGGGACCGCCGGCTTCTTCGTCTTTATGAACCAGTGAGCACAACTCTCCTTCCAATTCGGTTGTTCCTCCCATTCAGTATCTTCCACCACGCTCTCATCACCCAACTCTGGTCTCTCAACCTCCGGAATCTCGTGTTCCACGGAGTCATCTACAATCTCACCCTCCTCTATCACGTTTTCAACAGTAATCTGCTCTCCGATCCTCTCGATCTCATCAACAGGCAGCACATCATCTTCATTCATAAACTCATCATCCTCCTCATCCAACTCTTTCAACGCATCTATAACATCTTCAACATCAGCATCATCATCAACATCTACAACGTCGTCACCGGCTGCGCTTGTAGACTCCCCCTCAGCTGTGGAAGCCCCAAGAGCCTGAGAGGTTCTTGGCAGCTCACCACCTGCACCTTCCGGTGCATTGGGATCATCGTCATGATCTTCTCTCCGTTTCGTCCTCAACTCATCTCCCCTACAAGTCTTCTCCCCTGAGATGCCAAGAATGCCTTGAAGGCATCTTTACTTTTCCGTGTTCAACCAGGAGGGCTCCTTGTAGTCGATTGGATTCCACTAGGCTGTGAATGGTCTTTGTCTGTTCAGCAAAAATCCGCTCTAGCGATGCAATCCTTTCGGAATCTGAAGTAGGCGTTGGAGTTGGCGGGACATCAGCAGCAGAAGTGACCGCAGGTGGTACACTTGGTAACCCTGCAGTAGTAGTGACGGTCGACTCCACAAATCGTCGCAACCACCACCGGTGTAGTAAACAATTGGGGTGGTAGAGACACAACTGCTGGGGCCGACGTCTCGACAGCAGTAACCTGTGCTGTAGTAGGAATAAGAGACATACCAGACAAGGTGGGTGGAGCAAAACGTACTAGCCTTGAAGATTCTCCAGCTCCCGAACCCATACCTGTCCGTTCTCTTCTTGAACGTCTGAGCACAATCTGAACTGCTTCCTCTTCATCAACTTCTTCATCAATCCTCGTCAACAGTTCTCGGCCTCTTTCCCGTAGTTCTCTCCCGAGACACCATCAGTCGTCTCGCTTCAGCAAACGTTTCGTCAAGATCGGAGTCAGCTACCGAAGTAACTGCTCTAGTAACATCCATGACCTGAGAAACTGAGACATCCATATTAAACAAACCATGCCCACTAAAAGCCGCATCAAGATGTACATCTTCAGTAGTAGGCACAGCAGAAGATGCAGCAGCTGGCACAGCAGCAGAAACCACAGTAGATACAACAGGCGCAGCTGGTACAGCATGGGGTGCTGCGCCTGATGTGGCTGTGGGTCTCTGAAGTCGTCCCCTCCTGCAGGAACATACTCCGGGTTGATGAGATACCCGAATAATGAGTATGCCTGGGACGCAGCTCAGGCTTGCTACGAGTGCTCGAAGTGCGGCACTGAGCAAAGATACGTTTCGTCAGGCATTCGACGTATCTAATAGGGCGTCTTTGCGGTAGCGACGGAGCGACATGATTCAGAATCATTTGTAGGAACCGAGGATACATGATAAATCGCTCGCAGCGCCACAGCCCTCCTCTGACGATCGATCTCGTAAAAGATCAGCTGACTAAATGAATATCGTCGGTTGTAAGTCAGCGCAGCCATGGCAGACTGCATCGTCGCGCCCTTCCCATCCGTTCCTGCCTTCCTCCCAGACATGCATACAATCAATACATGCATCAGGAAGCGCCACTGATCCCGTAAAAACCCTTTCCTCCTCTGCGAGTCCCCAGCGGACCGAATAACCCATCCTCAAATATGCTCCATCACGAAAAGGAGCTACGAACTCCGTTGGGTCATCTCTTGTTTCTTCCCCAAACTGCAGAGCCAACCGTATATCTTCCGAAGAAAACTGTATGTCATGACCATTTACGGTTGCTCGCATCACCGGAGGCTCAGGCCTGCAATCATAGTACACTGTCTGCCAAAAGTCTTCAATGTTAGGCAGTGAAATGGGCAGTGTATTTGTGATCGCATGAAAGACTCTTGATCGCTGGAGAAATGTGATATCTCCCTGTAGTCTTCTACGCCTCTTGCGTCTGGATCTAAAATGATATACTGGTTATGGGCCGGAAAGAATTGTCGTTGATCATCACCGTCATCACCACCAGCACCTCCAACAGCGGCCATATCTGCACAAAACAAAACAAGTTAGACAACGTTTAAGCAACTCACAAGTTCGCTTTGTACCACGAGCGAAGTTGTGATTAAACCTGTATAGGCGAACTTATAGGTGAGGCGAAGTTGGGAACAACTTCGCTTCAACTGTAAGTTCGTCTAAAAACTGTTAAGTAAATTGGTATAGGCGAGTTGATGATAACTTCGCCTTATCACAACATCGCCACAGGCGAACTTGAGTTCAAGGCGAAGTTACGGATAACTTCGCCACAGGCGAAATTAAGCTTCAGGCGAAGTTGCAGATAACTTCGCCTAAACCCTAACTTCGCCTGAATCTGAAACGGCGACTGTTCAGATTCATAAGGTTTAGATCCGATGTTTTCGCAACGATTTGACGATTTAGGAGTAGAGAACAGCATATATTAATGGTTTGAGACGTAAAGGTCGTCCATGAACACGTAATACACGGTTGAAAAACTAGGTTTTGAAGGTTCGACGACCCGAGGTCTCGAACCGGGTTAAACTATAACGAACGAGTAAGTTTGGGAATGATATTGACAACACATACCGTCAATGAACACTAGAAACTGGAAACAAAGATCGAAATCGAAAAGCAAACAAGATCTCGGATAATATGGTATTTGACAGTATGTTCGCCGGAAAACTGAAAATAATGGAACTGTTCCAGATTTAAAAATCCTTATATAGGGCGGAGTTTGTTCAGGCGAAGTTACGCTTAACTTCGCCTAGGCGAAGTTAATAACAACTTCGCCGAATTCAACTACTTCGCCCGTAATTTCAAAATCAACCCTTTAACTTTGAAGAATCCTGCACTTAACATTAGAAGCTTCCAAAAAGAGTTAAACAAATATGATCATGTCCAAGTAACCAGTTTTACAATAATACAACTACAAAAATAGAAAAACTTATAAAAATTTAACGAAATAAGGGATCAAATTTCAGTCTACTCAGGGACTACTACGTTTTAGAAAAGATCCTAACAGGAATCATACTAACTGTGTGACTGTTACATAGATCAGTGTTTAGCTGTATTATGACATATAGAGACAGGTTGTAAGCAGGTAATATACTTAAGATGGTTTTCATCGTTTCTGTGATACGAGTTAGGTTCAATTAATCCTTAAAATTTAAGTGGGCAACAACTCAGAAATAGTGATGCCTCCTATCTATCCTCAGAGCGTATTTGGCTTTCCCCAAGTCACCCCGAATTGACTTCGACTCATAGTGTCTGATTATCTTGTATGTATTCTTCTTCTGTTTCCCGTTCTTCATCTTGCTCTAAGATAGAGAAGTTTTGAATTTATGATCACTATTATGTTACAATGACTCAAATTTTTTTTTTTTTTTTTTTTTTTTTTTTTTTGAACATATACTTCAAAGTAGAATTTTACTGCAAGTCCCGAATCTGGATCACTGCAGTGTCTTGAAACGCTTTCTTCACGAGAATCAGAACACATATGGGCTCGTGTATGACTGGGTAATCGCTTTTCTGCCTATCATTCGAAAAGATATATATGAAGACACACAAAACTCTTAAGGAGTTTCCACGTAAAATCAAGTAAAATTAGTTTGTATCACATCTATTTTTACGCACCATAAAAAGTTACCATGACATACAATGATTGTCCTAAAGCCTTTAAGCCTAATAACTTCACCAGTTAAGCACACACAATCAGTATATATATCATTTTCCAAGGTTAGATCAATTTTCTGTTAAACATAGCACAGTTACTTCATACGAAGTAATAGACTTGAAAAGTAATTTCATTTCCCATTAACATAACTTTTGACTTCAGTCACCCCCGATCAAGGCAAAGTCTTCAGGTAAACGGCAATCCTGAAGATCCAATGGATCAACTGGACCGACCACATACAAGTATGTGTCCTTCTAACTATGTATGACCGACTAATTTTCAGCAACAGAAAGAAAACACATCATAACTGCCCCGGTCACTTTCAGTCATCTGGTTAATGGCGACCCTCATTTTCTAAGTAGAAACGAGGACCAAAACATATCCATGAATATGTCCGTCAAACGGAGGTAACCGACTAATTTTAAGCAATAGTGACGTTTTTTTTTTTTTTTTTTTTTTTTTTTAACAAACACAAAGACATGGTTACTCGGGATTGATCATCCCGTTCAGCTCAATTAGGTTTTGAAATCTGGATTTATCAAACGCTTTTGTAAACAGATCAGCAAAATTTTCCAGTGTATCAACCTTTTCGATCTTGATCAGTTTCTTCTCAGCACAATCCCGTATGAAGTGATGACGAATGTCAATATGCTTAGTTTTACTGTGCTTCACGGGATTGTTAATTACTGAGATGGCGGCAGTGTTATCAATTAAAATAGGAGTGAGTAAGAAATTCAGACCATAGTCGCGCAATTGTTGCTGAATCCACAAAACCTGAGAGCAGCAGTTGGATGCTGCCATGTATTCAGCTTCGCATGTTGAAATTGCAACTGATGTCTGTTTCTTGCACTGCCAGGAAACTAATCTTCCTCCAAGAAACTGACAGCCTCCTGTGGTTGACTTCCGACTCTGATTGCATCCTCCATAATCAGAATCTGTATATGCCACCAGTTCAACGTCTCCTCCCTTCGGGTACCACAACCCCAGCTTCGGCTTGCCCTTGAGATACCGTAGTATCCTCTTTGCACCTTTCAAATGAGATTCTTTCGGATTTGCCTGAAAACGTGCACAAAGACAAACAGCAAACATTATATCAGGCCTAGAAGCAGTTAAATACATTAATGAACCTATTATCGCCCGATACAGAGTTGGGTCCACATCTGCGTCACCATCTGATTCAGCACCCAATTTGTGATTGACGCAGATTGGAGTGTCATATGGAGAGCTGTCCTCCATCTTGAATCTCTTCAGCACATCATGAACGTACTTCGTCTGATGAATGAACATCCCGTCCTTCTTCTGATCAACCTGCAATCCTAGAAAGAAAGTTAGTTCACCCATAGCACTCATCTCGAATCGTTTCTTCATGACAGCTTCAAAATCCTGACACATGGATACTCTTGATGCAGCAAAAATGATATCATCCACGTAGACTTGAACCAGCAGGAAGTCACATCCTTCTCTCTTCACAAACAACGTACTGTCGATCAATCCCCTTTCAAAACCGTTTTCCAGCAAGTAGTCTGATAACGTTGAATACCAGGCACGAGGTGCCTGATGTAATCCATATAGCGCCTTGCTCAACTTGTATACGTGATCAGGAAAGTCTGGGTCTGGAAAACCCGGAGGTTGCTCAACATACACAACCTCATCAACTTTCCCATTTAGGAACGCGCTCTTCACATCCAACTGAAATACCTTCATCCTTTTAGATGCAGCAAACGCCAAAAACAATCTTATCGCTTCCAAACGGGCGACAGGAGCAAACACCTCATTGTAATCAATACCCTCTTGCTGATTAAAACCTTTAACAACAAGCCTCGCCTTATTTCTTATGATAATCCCCTTTTCATCCCTCTTGCACTTAAACACCCATTTTGTGCCTATAGCATGCACATTCCTTGGTTTTTCAACCAAAGTCCAGACTTCCATCTTTCAGCCACTCCATTCTGTTGCGGAGTATACGGAGCGCTGTATTGATGTTCAATTCCCTTCTGAAGACAGAAGATTTCCATTTCAAAGTTCTTGAACTCTGTCCCATTGTCACTTCTGATGAATTTAACTGATTTACTCATGACGTTCTCAACTTTTGTAATTAGATTCTTCACCATTTGAGCCGTCTCATCTTTCGTTTTCAGAAAATATACCCACGAATATCGCGAGTAGTCATCAGTGATCACCAAGCAGTAAGAGGTACCTCCTAGACTTTGTACATTCACGGGGACCGAAGAGATCCATATGAAGTAGTTCTAGAGTACCGGCAATTGAGTTAATCTTCTTGGTGAGATGGGATTTCTTGTGTTGCTTTCCCTTCTTGCATGCTATACATTTGTCTTCAAAATTAAAACTTTTTAAGGGAACGCCCATCACAAGCCCATTCTTGACAATGAAGTTCATCTTCCGAAGATGAATATGTCCCATTCTCCTGTGCCACAATTCTGATTCTGATTCGCTTGCTTTTGTCATTAAACAAGATTCTCCATTGGCCATTTCAGTAGACCTCATGTCCATCACATATGTATTCGTTTCACGTGGAGCTTTCATAACTATCCATTCGTCTGGTATCTGAAAACCAGGCTTCAATACTATTGCTTCATTCTTCGTGAAATGGACAGTGTAATCTTTATCACAAATCTGCGACACACTCAGCAGATTGTGCTTTAACTCCTCCACAAAATTTACATTCTCAAGTGTCATTCTCCCATTCGACACTGTTCCTCTACCAGTAATCCTACCACCGCTCTCACCAGCAAAACTAACTCTTGCTCCCTGAACAGGTTTTAAATCTTGCAACAAGTGTTTGTTGCCTGTCATGTGCCGGGAACAGCCGCTATCTACAATCCAGAGATTGTTGGCAGCCCTGTTCAACTGTTCCTGCACAATAAAACAAAGAGTTAGAATCTTGGGACCCAAGACCAATTGGTCTTGGATCGATACGTCCCGTACCCTGGCTTTCTCAAGTTAGCATCAGGATAATTTCTGTAAGTCCTGTTAGGAAATCTCCTTGCAGATTGAGGGTAAAGCCTCCCAAACCTTTGTGAATTGTAAGTGTTATATCTTGTGGTTTGGTTGTAAAACTGAGGTTTGTTTTTATGAAAACTTGAATTCGTTACATTTTGGCATTTTGTAAAGTTTTCATTTTTAGCAGTAACAAAATGACGCTTATACTCAGTTTTATTTGGCTTCACACCTCTGAATCTCGGCTTTAACGGGCAATCTGCAACTAGATGTCCTAACTTGTTACATCTAAAGCAACATCGACTCTCCATTTTCTTGTCAAATGTTGGTTTGGATGTAGAGGCAGTGTTACCATCCGTTCGTCTCACATAAGGTGGGACGTACGGATTGAGTGGAGAACTCTTTTTAGAAATTTTATTTTTATCTCCACCGGTGGGTAACCCTACCTTCTCTTTTGTCTGACCAGATTCGGACAACTTATCCGAATCCGATGAGACTGGACTCGAAACAGAAATATTCACACTAGAAACAGGCGAACTTGTTTCGCCACAGCTAACACTTGGTTCTACACTTGTAATCTTGATTGGAGTTGTCTGAGGAACTTCGAAATCAACAGATTTCTGAACACTCGGATTATAAGTATAGTTGTGGTTAAAGGGTGGTGGAACCTCGTGATAACCGATTCCTCCCCTCTTTGCAGAGGTACATTGATCACTCACGAGATGATCAAGGATTGTCGAGGAATTCCTGAACTGCTCAAGTTTACGATTCAGTTCCACCACCTTCACCTGGTGGTCAGCAATCTGTTTATCTCGATCAGCAATCAATTTTGTTTTTTCCTCTAAAACTTCATAACTAAGATCAATTATTTCAATTTTCTCAGCAAGTTTAGTCTTTAAGCTTTTGACATCTTTTTCACATGCTTTTATTTTAACTTTAAAACTATTTTCTCTTGCCTTAGTAAAATGATGATCTTCTTTAAGATTTTTAAATTCAGCATCTAAACGAACGTATTGATCAGTTATTGTTGTTAGTTGCTCAGACAAATTCTCACAATTAGTACAAATATTCTTATTACGTACCTCGGAGCGATTATCCTTGTCATCTGCCATGAAAGCTGTTTCTTCTTCAGTAGCTTTCTCATTTCCATCAACCTTCTCACATTCTTCAACTTCAGCCTCAGCCATGTTCGCTTGCTCACCAGATTCATTTGAATGCAGGTTCCAGTTGTACTCACCTGCTTCTCTGGTCAACATGGCATTAATCTCTCTGTTAAATCCAGAGTGTTGTGTAGGCCGACCTTGTCCACGTTCAACTCTTTCATTTCTGCATTCTTTGGCAAAGTGCCCGTATTGCTGACAATTATAGCACCTTACCTTAGATTTGTCGAATCCAGGCCTACCACCAACAAACTTTCTCCCAGTTTTATTCATAAACCGTTTAACTCGCCTTACAATCATTGCCATTTGCCATTGCAAATCCATCTCCTCCAGATCATCAGCATCGATCTGGTCGTAATCCTCATCTAGAGCAGCAGGGTCCACAATCTTCCCTTGGATGTAGTTTTCGTAGGAAGCAATAAATGATGCATAGACTGCAAACTGCTCTTCAGCAGATTTTACACTCATAGGCATCTTGGAATAATTATTGCTTGAGGTATTTGCAGAGAAACCACTTGTGGATGCTTGAGGCTTTGAAGTACTTGATCCTCCAGCAACGAAACAGACATCACCGTTCGATTTTACAGAAACGTTTCCTTCATGAGAAGAGTCAGAACCTGACTCCCCTTTTGAGTAATAAGCAGCAGATTCAGGCCTCGAACTTGAGCCTGAGTTAACATTTGCACCATACATACCAGGGTCTTGTATCTGATCTGTTGGTGTTTCTTTTCGAACCATATTAAGCTCATAAGTTCTGAGCTTGTTTACTGCCGTTTCAAGATCATAATTAGGAAAGTCTCTGTCTTCCCTCATAAGAACGGTGTACATTTCCCACTTCGGTGGGAGAGCCTCGAGAAGCTTTTCAACGATCTCTTCTTCTCGGTAAGCAATCGAATAATTGCTAAGCTCTGTCATTAGATGATAGTATCTGGTGATAATATCATCCAGTGATTCGTTCTTCAAAAATTTGAAGACGGAGAACTGAGTCTTCAAAAGTTTAATCTTTGATGCACGTATACCCACGTTCCCCTCGAATCTATTTTCCAGAGCATCCCAAAGCTCTCTCGCAGAAGTGTACTTTCGGAACGTATGGAGAACCTCTTGAGGAAGTGCCATTGTTATCGCAGCATGGGCCTTGCTCTCGGCCTCGTACATTTTCTTTTCTTCGTCCTCCATTTTGCTATACTTCTTAACCACATCCCGACCTTCGTATTGCATAGTTGGAGGAATATATCCATCCTGGATGCACACCCACATTTTTGCATCCTGATATTTAATGTATTGGATGAATCTGTCCTTCCATGCCACGAAGTCAGTTCCTTTCATCAACCTCGGAGCCTTAGTGGCTGACCCCGCTTCTACTTCCATCTTGACCAAATCGGAGATGTTAATTGACGACATCTTTTTGAAAACACGAAAATCCGAAAATTTAAAAAAATTTTCCAAACAGCACAATAGGCGAAGTTAAGAATAACTTCGCTTGAAAGTTAACTTCGCTGGAAAGTGTAACTTCGCTGGGTCTGAAATTCGCTTGACTGGACGAAGTTAAGAATATATTCGCTTAGAATGAGCGAACTTAGGAGGTAAGCGAACTTGGGAGGTGAGCGAAGTTGAGGATAACTTCGCTGAGGCGAACTTATGAGGGTAGGCGAAGTTGTGGTTAACTTCGCTTAATCCTTATATCTTCGCCGAAACCCTACTTCCTGTGACGGCAACTTCGCCTGAAGAGATAACTTCGCCCGATGAACAAGGAAACTGTTCAGATCTGAATTCGTCAATCTAGCAGTTTCCGATCGATGTAATGGCTTGAAAATGACTGTCAAACACGAGTAAAACACAATCCCAACAAAAACACGTCCCGCGAATAGGTCAAACGAGACGTTTTCTACACCCGCGTGAAATCCCGAACCTCACAATCGAGCCGATGGCTCTGATACCAATTGTAGGCTCCTGGACGGATCGTACACGGGATGTCGCTATCTGCGCAGGTGCGGAATCCCTGCGTAGTTAGATACGAGTGCAGAATATGTATAAACCAAACACACGAGCAATGAACGAACACGTTATATAGATAACCGAACACGTGACTCGAGGTCACAATTACAGACACTGATACGTAACTCGTTCACTGAACAACTGAAACGAAAACCTAAAAAACCAACTACTTAAACTGTTCCGCTGAACAGTTTATATACACGACAACTTCGCCATAGGCGAAGTTGTCAATAACTTCGCTGGTTCAACAAGTTCGCCTGAGCGAACTTGTTGACAACTTCGCACGTACAAAAACATAAACATAATCAAAAACATAATTACATTACAGACTCGATTACAAATGCTAGACTATGAACTACTGACACACATGTACCAACACCATTAACTAGACACTTTTATTTAAAATTGTTTTGATTTTTGATGATCAAACATACATAAGGCTTGAGTATGACAGACTAGTACATTTCTACCTTCATTACCAAGACTCTTTGGATGAGACTAACAACTCATTCAATTTGACAATTTTATGTTTATATCACATACTATAATTAGTGTGACATTCGTGATAAAACGATGTATACCTTATGTAACACCCCGTAACCGCAGCGGAAACGTAAACGGGATGCAACAGACACGTCTGATATCAACAGCATTGCTTATAAAGAAAACACCACTACATTAATTTACAACGTATTACATTGTTCCGAGTTTCGTTACCGTCTAGGCGTTAACACATAAGTTTTACCGATAGTACATTAACATATTTAATACAAAATAAAGATCCTTAAGCTTCCACAAAATTGCACACATCATCAAGCACGTATCACTCATTCCAATTTGGGTGTACCTAGAAAGCATGTAAAGAAAACGGGTCAACTACGAATAGTTGGTGAGTTTCACTAATTTAATTAAACGATGACAAATCATTATAACAATCATATATTAGCGATGTAATTATGCTGAGCCCACAAGTGAAACCTCTGTTACCCCAGAAACATTTCTAGTGACATCTGGGGACACTGTTAACCCAGTACTGTACCCATTCTGGGGGCAATGTTAACCCAGAAACACTTCTAGTGACATCTGAGGAAACTGTTAACCAAGCACTGTACCCATTCTGGGGGCAATGTTAACCCAGAACACTGTTGCGGAACCTTACAATATTAGCATCTCAGATAATTACCATCTTAGTACATTTCCGTACGATTCCCGTATGATAAACAATATAAAAATACACGCAATTTCCATACGTTCAGTATGTACTTAAACATTTTGATAGGAACATGCTTTCCGCCCCGGGAAAATATTTAAAACAATTCAGTAAAAAGGGGCTCGTGAAACTCACCTTTTCGTGAGCAAATATGTAACACTGTGCACGGCTACCGGTCCGGATCTGTAATACGATCCCTAAGTCGTTACTATACAATTTCTATTAATATAACTTAAATTCGTGTTAACCGGTACGTCTGGGGACACTGTTAACCCAGTACCATACACGATCCGGGGACAATGTTAACCCCGAAACACTTCTCAGGACTTAGATTGTGATATCATTTAGAGTTCTTTAGTCAAAACTACCATTAGTTTGTTTTCCCGTTTTGCGTGCCTAGCACGGTTATCCGTTTTTATGTTTTCAAAAATGAGTTTGGTCACACACGACCCGAAAATAGTTGTTACTGATATTTTAGTTAAAGCCGTGAATTTAGAGCTCGGTTTAGACACCCCGTTTGACCGCGGGGCCCGTTTCCGTCATTAATACACCGGAAACTGCTAAATCGGGTAAAGTTACCCAAATCATCCGAATTATTTTCGGATGATTTATTTTTACTTGATTAACTTAGTTTCATGAAAATAGTCCATTTTTAGGGTTTTTATACACCAGTCAGCTCGCTTAGGCGAACTTTGCCGGTTTACGCGTTTTAAGCTTTAAAAGTTTGTTTTTATTTCCTTTTTAGCACAAATAATTATCCGTTTAGTCTCGGATCTTGAAATTTTGAACAAATCACTTTTTGACAGTGGGGAATTTTATAAAATTATTTCCAGAATTAATTTTTATATTTAACATTTATTTATCTATTTTTAAACGTCATTTAAACACTAAATATGTCGAAAATATCAAACGACCTTAGAAAAATCCCAAATTTTTCCTGGATGGCCCCTGCCATCCCCAAAGTCCCCTGTAATTTTTCCAGAACCAAAATCTCATTTTACATGCCATTTTCACTAAAACCGAGCTAGAAAACCCTAGAACTCGTTTTACCGAAAAGCCTAGTTAGACTTCTCCAATGGACCTGAAATTTTGTGTGTGACTTTTATATGTTATAAAATACTTATCTGGAATTTTCCAGAATTTTTCATGATGTTTAACTATTTTTCACCATTTTTAGCCAAAACCGAGCATTAAATTCACCAAATATTCATCCTTTGTCCAAAAATTACCAAATTTTCACAGATCTCATATTTTCATGTGTAGATCATCTCTCTGAAATTTCATGACCCAACTCTAAGTCTATCACAATCTGTCCAAATCATATAAATCATACGAAAAACCGAACTACCTTGTGTTTCTAGCTTTAGATCGCAAAGATCTTGCTTTCTAGCCTTTGCTAGCAACTAGATATAACACCTACAAGCACAATAACACCACACCAAGCAAGTTACACCCACAATCAAGCCATTTCTTTCATGGTTTCGGTTATGATAAAGAAACAAAGATTTTAACCGTAAAAATTCGTTTTTGACTCTTTTAACTCCTTTCTTGGACCAAGATCCCTTGTATAACTTGTATACATCACTTGATCATGCAAGAATCGGTTACATCTCGGGTTTTCACCCATTTTTCACTTGAAACCTCATTTTCTCAAGATTATGGAATTAAAAACCAAGTTTCAACCATAACAACATTTTTATACCATGTGAATCTTGTTAAAAATCAAAGATTTTTGGTTGAATGTGTGGAGGATGGAGAGAATTTTGAGAGTTGGATTGAAGAAAAAAGAAAATGAATGGCTAAGGGGAGTCCCCCTTGGCCGATCGGTCTAATAAGGAGGGTGGGGTGGGGCCCACACCTCCAATCTTGGCAACAAGCTCAGATTACGCAATCTGGATAATGTTGTGGATAATCTGGTTCAGTTCGTTTTTCGGTTAAACGTTTAATTCGGCTTAAAACGAGGCTAAAACGGTCGTTTTTCGGCTTAAAAATAAAATTTATATAAAACCGATTTAAAACTTTAAAAACTTAAACCATGACATTTATTTACTTGAAACATCATATTATTAATAATTGTGCATCTTTTTCGGCTTGATCGATCATCTCTTGCTTGGTTTGGTATAAAAGATTTCGTTTAACGTACCAACGTACCATTAACTCGAAATTCTTTTCTGTGC
This sequence comes from Bidens hawaiensis, assembly GCF_021521415.1. Taxonomy (NCBI): domain Eukaryota; kingdom Viridiplantae; phylum Streptophyta; class Magnoliopsida; order Asterales; family Asteraceae; genus Bidens; species Bidens hawaiensis. The sequence continues at coordinate 80,478 of NW_027500063.1, read as the reverse complement.
TTTATTTCACTTATCCCGAAGCTTTAATACTTCGTAAACATCACTAAACATTATATATTTCGTCTATAATGTAATCCCCGATTCATTCGGGTTTCAATAACCGTCAATCGGTTAACCGTACTTCCAATACGATTAACAGTATAATCGAGTATAATTCGTACCGTGAATCATACATACTCGTATAAATTCATATATTCAGTATTAAATGACACATAAATAGTATATTCCGGCTAGGGTATACCTGAATTTGCCGGAATCGTTACATTCTCCCCCCGTTATAAAAATTTCGTCCTCGAAATTTTACGCGTCAACTACTTCCTTTTGAGGAAATAGGTGGGGGTATTTCTTCCGAAATTCGTCCTTTCGTTCCCATGTATATTCTGGGCCTCGTTGCGAATTCCATCTAACTTTGACCAACGAGATCTTATTGTGTCTAAGTTGCTTGATTTTCCCGTCCACTATTTCTATGGGTTCCTCTACGAAATTAAGCTTATCACTTATTTGGACACCCTCTAAGGGTAACACCGATGTCTCATCCGACAGACACCTTTTCAAGTTCGACACGTGAAACACATTGTGAACTGCACTCAGTTCATCAGGCAGTTCTAATCGGTATGCTACAGGACCGATTTTTGCAGTAATGTCGAATGGTCCAACGTATCTAGGGGCTAACTTCCCCGCCTTTCCAAATCTGACTACTCCTTTCCAAGGTGATACTTTCAAATACACTTTATCACCTTTCTCAAATGATAACGGTTTTCGACGGGTATCGGCATAACTCTTCTGCCGATCCCGCGCGGCCTTCAGATTGTTCCGAATTTCAAGGATTTTGCCGGTCGTTTCCTGGACCAGGTCCGATCTAATAACCTGTGTGTCGCCCACTTCAGTCCAACAGAGTGGTGATCGGCACTTCCGTCCATACAATGCTTCGTAAGGTGCTGCCTTTATACTGCTATGGTAACTGTTATTATAGGAAAATTCAACGAGTGGGAGATGTTGATCCCAATTTCCCTTAAAATCCAGTACGCATGCACGAAGCAAATCCTCCAGTGTTTGGATGGTCCTCTCAGACTGACCGTCGGTCTGAGGGTGGTAAGCTGTGCTTAGATCAATACGCGTTCCCAGCGCTTCTTGTACAGCTTGCCAAAGATTGGAGGTGAAATGGCTATCTCTATTGGAGATGATTGAGATGGGTATCCCATGACGAGACACAATTTCATTTATATAAATCTGCGCAAGTCTCTCGGTGTTATAATTATTTCTAATCGGAATAAAATGTGCCGACTTGGTTAATCGATCCACGATTACCCAAATTGCATCGTGTCCACGGGACGTCTTAGGGAGATGTGTCACAAAATCCATCGTGATTTGCTCCCATTTCCATTCGGGAATTTCCGGTTGTTGTAACATCCCCGAGGGTTTCTGGTGCTCCGCCTTAACCCTCGCACACGTCGTACACTTGCCAACGTATGTGGCTATATCCTTTTTCATACCCGGCCACCAGTAGAACTCCTTCACATCCTTGTACATCTTATCCGATCCCGGATGTATGGAATATTTCGATTTATGCGCTTCGTCCATGATTAATTCACGAAGGTCATGGAGGGTCGGGATCCAAATCCGATTTTTGAAATAGAGAATTTCGTCCACGCGCTGTTCGAAATTCTTCTCGTTACCGTAAAGTCCCTCTTTTTCCAATTGTTCCTCTTTCAACGCCTCGCGTTGAGCGACTCGAACCAGGTCCGAAAGGTTCGACCGGACTATCATCCCCAGCGCTCGCACTCGCAATGGCTTAACCCGATCCTTCCTACTCAAGGCATCGGCTACGACGTTAGCCTTGCCGGGGTGATAACGGATGTCACAGTCATAGTCGCTTAATAACTCGACCCATCTTCGTTGCCTCATATTCAGTTCTTTCTGATCGAATATGTGTTGCAAACTTTTATGATCGGTGAAGATGGTGCACTTTGTACCGTAGAGATAATGTCTCCAGATTTTAAGTGCGAAGATAACTGCTCCCAGTTCTAAGTCATGAGTAGTGTAATTTTTCTCGTGTACTTTTAACTGTCGGGAAGCATAGGCTATGACCTTATTATTCTGCATCAACACGCATCCTAACCCTCTACGGGATGCGTCACAATACACGACAAAACCATCGTCTCCGTCGGGGAGACTTAAGATCGGCGCTTGGCACAATCTTTGTTTTAGCGTTTGAAACGCCGTTTCCTGCTCTTCACCCCATTCATACTTTCGATCCTTTTGGGTCAGAAGGGTTAAAGGTTGGGCGATGCTGGAAAAGTTCTCTATAAATCGACGATAGTATCCAGCTAAGCCTAAGAATTGGCGGATTTCCTTTGGCGATTTAGGCGCTTGCCAATTCTTAACTGCTTCAACCTTACTTGGATCAACGTGTATTCCTTGATGGTTTATAACGTGACCAAGGAATTGCACTTCTTGTAACCAGAAGTTACACTTGGAGAATTTTGCATACAACTTCTCCTGATTTAGAAGCTCTAAAATTAATCTTAAGTGTTGCTCGTGCTCTTCTTTACTCTTCGAGTATATCAAAATATCGTCAATAAACACGATGACGAATTTATCAAGGTAGGGTTTACAGACTCGATTCATGAGATCCATGAACACTGCTGGCGCATTTGTTAGCCCAAAAGGCATAACTAAGAACTCGTAATGGCCGTAGCGAGTCCGGAATACGGTTTTTGGGATATCCTCCTCCTGAATTCTAACCTGATGGTATCCCGATCTAAGATCTATTTTTGAGAAGTAGCTCGCACCTTGTAGTTGGTCGAACAGGTCATCAATTCGGGGAAGAGGGTACCTATTTTTGATTGTTAACTTGTTCAATTCCCTGTAATCAATGCACATTCTAAGGCTCCCGTCCTTCTTTTTCAAGAATAGTACAGGTGCACCCTACGGGGAATAACTAGGACGTATAAATCCTTTATCCAACAATTCTTGCAACTGATTGGATAGTTCTTGCATCTCAGATGGTGCAAGTCGGTAGGGCGCCTTAGCAACAGGGCCAGCTTGAGGTAATAAATCGATTCTGAATTCGACCCGGCGGGTTGGCGGTAATCCAGGAAGTTCTTCTGGGAAAACTTGTGGAAATTCGCGTACCACTGGAATATCATCCACCCGTTTCTCCTCAGAATCAGTGGCCGTCAAGCTTGCTAGATACGCCACGCATCCCTGGCGTATATATTTTAACACCTTGAGGTGGGATATAAATGGTATCATGGTGCCTGACTTTTCTCCTTGCACTAATACCTCTTCGTCATCCGACACCCGGATCTTGACGATTTTCTTTTCACAGTTTATTTCTACTTTGTTACGTGCTAACCAATCCATTCTCACTATCACGTCAAAACTACCGAATTCTACCGGTAACAAGTCAATCGGAAGGGATTGATCGTTCAGAATAAAAGGGCAATTCCGAACTATTCGATTAACTATCATGGTTTTACCGTTAGAGACTTCTACGGTATAAGGTTCTATGGTTTCACCAATTGGAAGGTTTGCTATCGATAGGAACTTAACGGAGACAAAACTTCTATCGGCGCCCGTATCAAATAATACAGAAGCGTAATGATCAGAGACGAGGAAGGTACCTGTCACTACGCTGGGGTCTTGGCGTGCCTCGCTCGCCCCCATCACGAATGCTCGGCCTCTTGCCGGGTTGGACGACGATGCCTGACCCGCGGTTTGCCGCCCATTTCCTCCCTGGTTCAGTTTCGGACAGTTTCTCTTGAAGTGATCTGTGCTGCCGCATTCAAAGCAAGCACGGCTGGTGGTCATCACTTGATTTCCTTGTGGCTTTTGTTGTCGGGCTGGTTGGGTCTTAACTGGTTGCGCACGGATAGGTTGAGGTTGTCGGTTCAGATTGTTCAGTTCTGTCCTACATCTCGGTGCGTAGTGCCCTTCCCTGCCACACCGATGGCACACTACCCCCTGCACTCGCCACCATGCTGGTTACCGCATTTCCCACACCTAGGAAACGTCCTTGTCTGCGGTCCCTGCCTTCCGCCTGAACTAGTCATGGCGTAGTTCTGGGCAGCGGGCCTAGCACGTTTACCTTGCTGCTTCTCCTGGATCCTATGGTCATACGTACCCCGTTTTCCCCCAGCAGACTCTCCTGCCACCTTCAGTGACCCACTCCTCACGAAATCGTAGGTGACGATACCAGCTTGCGTCACCACAACCTCAAACGTCTGGTGTCCCCCAGCGTTGACTATACACCTCACTACTGGAGTTAGTCCCCAAAAATAACGCTCAACCCTCTTCGACTCCGGGGTGACCAACCATGGTACCAATCGCGACAACTCATTAAACCGGTTTGTATAACCCAAGTGGTCTGCCCCCTGCATCTCCAGGTTCCACAATTCGTTTTCTAATTTCTGCAATTCATTTTTCGGGCAGAAATGTCCCAGTACAAGAGCCTTGAGCTCTGTCCAGGTCATGCGGTTTGTCGCCGCCTGACCGCGAGTCTGCACTATCGTGTTCCACCATGTCAAGGCATGGTCCGTGAATGTGCAGGTAGCATACTTAACAACACAATCCTCGGGGCAGTTGCTGATATTCACAACGGATTCTATTTTCTCGATCCACTTAACCAACCCATTTGGTCCTTCAGACCCGCTAAACTCTAGGGGTTTGCACAACATAAAGTCTTTGATCGAACATCCCCTGGATGCAGGAATCGGTTCAGTACGGTTCGTCTCTACAGTAGGTATAGGGCCATTACTGTCTGTAACGACCACCCTAGGCGGTGCGTCATTTCCCGGAATCGGGTTATCATTCTGTGGAGGATTAGCATTTTGTTCCCCGTCATTATTGGTGGTCGTTTGATTGCTCGGAGGGGTTGGATTGGTCGAATTGTTAATACTGGCGGCGATGCGCGATACTATATTCGGTATCGCCGCCTCTAACTGTTGAGCAATCAAACGGCTCACATCTACTTCCGACATTTGAGCTGATCGTTTTGGTGCCATTCTACACAACATCAAGAAAATACATATAATTAATACAAGTTCCAATCATAACACACAACCCACATTCCATTTATTAATAAACATCAGTAGATATTACATCAATGTCAGTTCACATACTTTCCTGTCATCATTACATAGGTTAAGTTTTCATACATAGGGCCTATGTCGGCATCATCTCGACATAACCCGCAATGGGTCAGTGCTTGAATGATACCCAAAAGTATCTATAATGATATACCCCAAAAGAGACCTCCTAAAGGCCAGTGGTTGTATTATAACTACACAAGATTCACTCTATGTTAGCATCACCACTAACTGCTTACACAGAGTATCAAAAAGCGGTCCCTGTCTACTCCCATCCTAACACAACTAAACACGGTGGTATACCAACCCCACCAACACAGCCACCAACACCACCATCACAGCCAACATACCCCGGATCCGCGTTTCCATCCGGTCGACCCTCCACTGGGAGTATGAGCACTCCCTCCTCAACTGGTCAATCGCATACTGGCAATCCAGTATGCGGTCCCCCAGATACATCCTCCTTTGTACTCCCACTGTCAGGGCGGCGGAGTGCTCATTCACCTGCTCGGTGAGCACTCGAAGCCATGCCGCCGCGTCCCTTTCCTGCCTAGGAAGACCCCACACAGGTGGAGTCCCATGCTCGGGCTGGGAGCGGGAGGACTCGCCCCGACGGGTAGCAGGTCTGGGTGGGGGAGAGGTAGGTGGGACATGCGGGACACTGATCCGCGCCGTGAGGTGGGGTCCGAATCCGGGAGGGATAGGGGTGGCCTGTGGTGCGGGTGGGGTGGGGGATCTGACAATCCTGACTGGGGAGGACTGGCTAGAGCTCCTACGACTAGCCTCGCTAGGCTCAGAGCTGGATGATATGCGTAGACTCCCAGAGTTCCCGGAGCTGATTTCCTCCGGGTCCTCCTCCACCGATAAACTATGAGTTCTCGACATTCTTACCTGCACACAAGTTAATCAAACATATAGTTCTTTCCATAGTGTAAACCATAATCAAATTAATATACACTTACTTATACAACTTGACCACATAACAATATTATCATATATTTACACATATGTTGCCAATTTTACCTATTAAAGTCCCCCGTGACTTCCCCCGAATTCCCTCGTGCAGAAAAGTCTGTTATTATGTTCCGGACCATAATAACTCACTTGTCCATCCAAGTTCATCCAGATCTCGTCACTATAAATTATTAGTTGATATTCAGATCCTATAATACTTGAGATACTGGTTATATTTTAGGTATCTTTTTAAAGACATCCTAATTCTTTATAACCAATGGCTCTGATACCAAGTTCTGTAACACCCCGTAACCGCAGCGGAAACGTAAACGGGATGCAACAGACACGTCTGATATCAACAGCATTGCTTATAAAGAAAACACCACTACATTAATTTACAACGTATTACATTGTTCCGAGTTTCGTTACCGTCTAGGCGTTAACACATAAGTTTTACCGATAGTACATTAACATATTTAATACAAAATAAAGATCCTTAAGCTTCCACAAAATAGCACACATCATCAAGCACGTATCACTCATTCCAATTTGGGTGTACCTAGAAAGCATGTAAAGAAAACGGGTCAACTACGAATAGTTGGTGAGTTTCACTAATTTAATTAAACGATGACAAATCATTATAATAATCATATATTAGCGATGTAATTATGCTGAGCCCACAAGTGAAACCTCTGTTACCCCAGAAACATTTCTAGTGACATCTGGGGACACTGTTAACCCAGTACTGTACCCATTCTGGGGGCAATGTTAACCCAGAAACACTTCTAGTGACATCTGGGGACACTGTTAACCCAGCACTGTACCCATTCTGGGGGCAATGTTAACCCAGAACACTGTTGCGGAACCTTACAATATTAGCATCTCAGATAATTACCATCTTAGTACATTTCCGTACGATTCCCGTATGATAAACAATATAAAAATACACGCAATTTCCATACGTTCAGTATGTACTTAAACATTTTGATAGGAACATGCTTTCCGCCCCGGGAAAATATTTAAAACAATTCAGTAAAAAGGGGCTCGTGAAACTCACCTTTTCGTGAGCAAATATGTAACACTGTGCACGGCTACCGGTCCGGATCTGTAATACGATCCCTAAGTCGTTACTATACAATTTCTATTAATATAACTTAAATTCGTGTTAACCGGTACGTCTGGGGACACTGTTAACCCAGTACCGTACACGATCCGGGGACAATGTTAACCCCGAAACACTTCTCAGGACTTAGATTGTGATATCATTTAGAGTTCTTTAGTCAAAACTACCATTAGTTTGTTTTCCCGTTTTGCGTGCCTAGCACGGTTATCCGTTTTTATGTTTTCAAAAATGAGTTTGGTCACACACGACCCGAAAATAGTTGTTACTGATATTTTAGTTAAAGCCGTGAATTTAGAGCTCGGTTTAGACACCCCGTTTGACCGCGGGGCCCGTTTCCGTCATTAGTACACCGGAAACTGCTAAATCGGGTAAAGTTACCCAAATCATTCGAATTATTTTCGGATGATTTATTTTTACTTGATTAACTTAGTTTCATGAAAATAGTCCATTTTTAGGGTTTTTATACACCAGTCAGCTCGCTTAGGCGAACTTTGCCGGTTTACGCGTTTTAAGCTTTAAAAGTTTGTTTTTATTTCCTTTTTAGCACAAATAATTATCTGTTTAGTCTCGGATCTTGAAATTTTGAACAAATCACTTTTTGACAGTGGGGAATTTTATAAAATTATTTCCAGAATTAATTTTTATATTTAACATTTATTTATCTATTTTTAAACGTCATTTAAACACTAAATATGTCGAAAATATCAAACGACCTTAGAAAAATCCCAAATTTTTCCTGGATGGCCCCTGCCATCCCCAAAGTCCCCTGTAATTTTTCCAGAACCAAAATCTCATTTTACATGCCATTTTCACTAAAACCGAGCTAGAAAACCCTAGAACTCGTTTTACCGAAAAGCCTAGTTAGACTTCTCCAATGGACCTGAAATTTTGTGTGTGACTTTTATATGTTATAAAAAACTTATCTGGAATTTTCCAGAATTTTTCATGATGTTTAACTATTTTTCACCATTTTTAGCCAAAACCGAGCATTAAATTCACCAAATATTCATCCTTTGTCCAAAAATTACCAAATTTTCACAGATCTCATATTTTCATGTGTAGATCATCTCTCTGAAATTTCATGACCCAACTCTAAGTCTATCACAATCTGTCCAAATCATATAAATCATACGAAAAACCGAACTACCTTGTGTTTCTAGCTTTAGATCGCAAAGATCTTGCTTTCTAGCCTTTGCTAGCAACTAGATATAACACCTACAAGCACAATAACACCACACCAAGCAAGTTACACCCACAATCAAGCCATTTCTTTCATGGTTTCGGTTATGATAAAGAAACAAAGATTTTAACCGTAAAAATTCGTTTTTGACTCTTTTAACTCCTTTCTTGGACCAAGATCCCTTGTATAACTTGTATACATCACTTGATCATGCAAGAATCGGTTTCATCTCGGGTTTTCACCCATTTTTCACTTGAAACCTCATTTTCTCAAGATTATGGAATTAAAAACCAAGTTTCAACCATAACAACATTTTTATACCATGTGAATCTTGTTAAAAATCAAAGATTTTTGGTTGAATGTGTGGAGGATGGAGAGAATTTTGAGAGTTGGATTGAAGAAAAAAGAAAATGAATGGCTAAGGGGAGTCCCCCTTGGCCGATCGGTCTAATAAGGAGGGTGGGGTGGGGCCCACACCTCCAATCTTGGCAACAAGCTCAGATTACGCAATCTGGATAATGTTGTGGATAATCTGGTTCAGTTCGTTTTTCGGTTAAACGTTTAATTCGGCTTAAAACGAGGCTAAAACGGTCGTTTTTCGGCTTAAAAATAAAATTTATATAAAACCGATTTAAAACTTTAAAAACTTAAACCATGACATTTATTTACTTGAAACATCATATTATTAATAATTGTGCATCTTTTTCGGCTTGATCGATCATCTCTTGCTTGGTTTGGTATAAAAGATTTCGTTTAACGTACCAACGTACCATTAACTCGAAATTCTTTTCTGTGCTTTATTTCACTTATCCCGAAGCTTTAATACTTCGTAAACATCACTAAACATTATATATTTCGTCTATAATGTAATCCCCGATTCATTCGGGTTTCAATAACCGTCAATCGGTTAACCGTACTTCCAATACGATTAACAGTATAATCGAGTATAATTCGTACCGTGAATCATACATACTCGTATAAATTCATATATTCAGTATTAAATGACACATAAATAGTATATACCGGCTAGGGTATACCTGAATTTGCCGGAATCGTTACACCTTATTCACTACGTAGCGAGTAACGATAAATCGGTTAATTCATAGTGATACGAGTAACCGCTCGATACTGATTATGACCCGTATATATACTGAGGGGTAATATATAAGTTATATATATATATATATATTATAGTGGCTAAAACGTTGATATTAAGACCTCAGTACGTATAAAACCATTTAAACGAAAAATGTTCCGTTTAACCATACGCTATGAGTTTAAACGCAATCGTTAACATCAAAACGGGCATTGTAGCATCCGTCAAGCCGAAAAAGATTTACAGAACACTTATATGACATTTTTAAGCAACCAGTGAAAATATTTTGGAATTTTACGAGTCAGTATGTTTTTCTTATTTTACAAAAATGGACTGAAAACACTCGTTTTTGAGCTGTTTTTCGCACCCGAACTATTTTTCTTACTAAAAACCGGACCCAAACAAAATTTTGAACAGAGACTGAACCTTGGCACATAAAACGAGGCACCAATGGGCCAAAAAGAGGCCCAATGGCTCCCTTAATAGTGGTGGCCACATGTAATGGGCGTCCCACCCCCTAATATATCACCTTGTTTCTTGAATATTCGCAAACCTATTCACACCAAAACTTACACCATCTTCTGGTCAGCTCTTTTTTAGCCAAAAACCTGCAAAAAATTTTAAGGTAAATCGTAAATTTTTAACAAGTTTATGCCATTTTAATCATACTTAAACATAAACTAGACGGGTGCCCACGCGATGCAGCGGGGTGCATGCACAAACACAATCAAACGCGTAACTGGTTGTGTTACGCTAATTACGTGACACCATACACGCGTTGATCGGTCGTGGTGCGTGTAAACAATGTCATTCACGTAACTAATGCCTGAATGCACGTAACCAGTGCTGAAAAACAAGAAGCAAAATTGAAATATACAACACTTTCAATTAAATCATTTCTTAAACCAATCTATTTTAAGTTGAATCATGTTTCGACATGACATCATTCAAACCCAAACTGGTTATGACTTAACCACTCTCTGAAACCCATACCAACCTAAACCAAATTATTTTTTTTTTGTATCGACTCATTCTGTCATTAATCCAATCTGGTACATGACCCGAGCTCACCTGACCCGATTTATTGTTGGTCTATTAGTAATCACGTAATATGTTAACATTTTTAAAATAAGAAAATACATCAATATCATACTTAAATTAAAGAGAATAAAATGGTCATTTTATGGTATATTGTTTTTATAAAAAATATTAATGTGTGAAAAAGTTACGGCCGTTAAAAAATCGTGTGGGGTAGTTGGTTTAGAAGAAGGGTTAAATGTGTAACTATATAATAAGTTTACAAAAATTGATTAAAGTTGAAGAACTATTATTGTAAGTATCTTTTAAAGTTAAATTGCTTATTTTATTGTTGCAAAGACTATATTACTCTTATTTAAACTTATACTATAAGCTTTATGAATTGTAAAACTTGTTTTTTCAATATAACCTAAATCAAATGCAATTTCAAATCATCAATCATGTAACAGGGAACATTTTGGGTCTCATAATTAGTTATTTTGGGTTGCATCATGCAATGTCAAAAGGATGTGTTGAAACTTGAAAGGTATTAGTTGGTGCCAAAGGTTATCAACGTTTTATGTTCTGGTGACACAAGTGAAAGCCAATTGGACAAAAACTATATGATTTAAACTACAAAATAGACAATGATAGAGACAAATGCAGCATCCCAATTCTTCAACTATTGCCTTAATACAATTAAAAGTAACCATCTTCATTTCCAATTAAATGCCATCCAAAATCAATTACATAAACCTAATCCCGAAATGTAACATAACATCTTAAGTTGTAAATGGTATAATCATCATTTATCAGTTCATTAAACTTCACTTCTAAGCTGTATACTTAATTACTCCATCTACACAAATGTGCACTTATTTTAGTTTTCATGAAATTAAGATATTGTAAAATGTAAAAACCGCCCTTGATATGCATAACCTCTGTAGCTTGGACTGACAGCCATAAGTATTTCCTCATCAGTAAGAGCATGACGAAAGTGACAACGGTGACCATAAGGGCAGACATCACCAGCAAGAACCATACGACAGACCTCAGATTTGTAGCGCGGGTGCCTAAGCACAAGACACAGCTCACTTATTCCATGTGCCAAGTGACAGTTATCTCCATAAGGACAGGTTCCAGTCTCCTGCAACTTGTTACAGAGCTCGGTTTTCGACATTCCCTGGTTGTAGACATCAAACCCCAATCTTTCTGTAGCTCTCTTCTCCCCGAGCACATGCACACGTTTCTGTTGAAATCATAATTATAACAACTTGCTTTATTAGGTAAGGTTAGAAAAAATGAATAAAGGAATAAAGGATTCTTCCATTTTAAGCAACATACATGAATTTAATTGTAAACTGTATAGTAAAATGTGCAGAATATGAATGTATATAATCCACATGAATTTTGTGATGGATTCCGGTTTAAAAGTGTATTCATTGTGTTTATGAAAATGACTCATGAAAAGTTAAAATTACTTAACAAAATTGACTAATGATATCTAATTCTATGAGTGAATAATGGAAATCTGATGTAAATTAATCATATAACAAGTAATGACTGTAAGAATCCCGACTAACAACTTAGCGATTGACCTAACGGAGCATTGGGGATCTGTTGATGAGTCTGTCGTTGAGACAGAATTGACTTCAAGTATCCTTTGTAACGAACAGAAATGCTTTTAGGCATCGAAACTCTCTCGCTATTGTGCCTCAGGAACTGATTCGGTTCAATCTCACACGTCAGACTCACACTCGGAAGCGACACACTACTCCTCGAAAACGATGCTCCAATGCCAAGCCGACTAAACTCTCCAATCAAATTCGAAGAACTAAAATAGTTCTGCTGCTGCTGCCGCCGCTTCGCCTTCGAGAACAGACTCAACTGCACCAAATCCGTATTCGTAGCATATAGAACAAACAAATAAATAGAAAGTAACTAACATCTTTGGTGTCAAATTTGCATGAGAATAGCACTTTTACATCTTAGATGTTATAACAACCAGCTTCCTTTTACATTTCTGTTAAATAACTACAATGGTTCATACAAATTGGTCACTTATTCCTGAATTGCTAAGGTTCGTTATGTATGCATGTGTTTATCTAAATAGATAAGTTTAATCCCCAATCATGTTAGTGAAGGGAGCCTTTTTTATATTTTTTTCCCCGAAAATCGGTCAATGCATAATAGGAGTATGTCTTCAGATCTGAACTCATAATCTAATTGCAAAGGTCCACAGCCCACTTGATTTTATGCTTTAATTCTTGATCATTACCTTTGGACGGCTTTGGTAATGTAACTATGGTACTTGTTTTATAGAACTAACAGAAATATAATGGCACGTACACCCTTAACATATGGGATGTTGGGGGTCAAAAGACTATAAGATCTTACTGGAGAAACTACTTTTGAGCAAACTGATGGACAAACTTAAACATTTAAATGCAATAAGAAGTGACCCAATATTAGAAAACACAAACGGGTCTTACTAACACATATGTGAATCTATAAAAGTAAATGAACCCTAAAATCAGAATTAGACAACCGAACAAGAGAAATAACAACTATGTTTACTGTCAACATGGATAAAAGATTTTACTGAGTGATGATGTTGTTCACCACCGTGCATATTCACATAGTACCATTATCAGCGGATGACCAACATAAATATCATATTCGTTAGCCACCTAAACTGAAAATCACAGTCGAATCTTATTGTTAGATATAAAATTAGGGCAAATGGTTTAACTTGAAGGAAATATAACAGATATAAATTAGAGAAATTGGAGGATAATGCTCGTTGTTCAAAGGCTCTGTGAAAGCACTGACATCCCTCATTAATGCCAAATACAATTAGTACATAGTCTAACCTAACTAATGTTAGCAGGAGATCGATTAGAATTGATTTCATATATAGTAGTAATCATTGAGAAGAATCATACCTAATCCTTAAAATTGGAGGAACGACCATAAGCCGCAGTGGCCAGGGAGGAGCGAGTTGAGAGAATTAATGATGTCTTGATTAGTATTAAGCATATTTAACCAATTAAAATTGTCATAAAATCATGTTTTGATTTTAAAAATTTTTACAAATCATAACCATATGGATTTTTTTACCAAATACAAGGATTAGAACGTTGATATAACGTGTTTACGATTTAAAAGTTCGGTTTGAAACCCTAATTAACAAGGCTTGATTATGGATGATTTATTCTTGGTTTTTAGTTATATGATATTTAGATACACTGAATTTGTGACCAAAGACCCAGAGAGTCAATTAAACAACCAAAAACACTCGAAAATCGACAAGGTATTACCGATTTACTCGTTTAGGGGTTGTTTGTGCTTCGATTGTGACGTTATTTTTTTAGACTATGAAACTTTTCAGGATAATTAGGGATCATATAAATGAGTCCCTGTTAAAATTTGGTAATTTTTGATAAACGGATAATATTTGGCGAATTTATTACCGTTTATTAGAGTTTATTTGTGAGAAATACTTAAAATTCTTGAAGAATTATGAAATTTGGTATGGAAGTCTGAAATGTGATGGTAAGATAACTGGTAAAATTTGGGATAATTTAAAGATGTATAAGTACAGTTTGTGTAAATGCGTTTTATCGGATTTTAACAGCCGAAAAATATACAAAAAGGTATTTTGGACAAAAAATTAGGTTATGGAAACTTTATAGGGCTAATTTTATGGTATTTGAACACTCAAAATAATTATCAAATTTTTAGGGAATTATTTGGTATAAAGGGTTAATTATCGGTTAATTATGACACATGAAATGAATTTTTATAAATAAATAACTAAGTTTAAAAATTCTGAAATATATTTATAAAATTCTACAAATTTTAATTTATATTTACAAAAATTCTCATATTTTATATATAATATATACATAGTTATTAATATTTAAAGATTTAAATTATATATATTTTAGCAAAACCGACAGCATTACGTTCGACGAATTGACCGGTATGTCAAAACGTAAAAAGTGGTCAAACACCATAGTTTTTAATGAATTCGATAAAAACGAACTTTTTTACGAGATTTCCGGACAGTTTTGGTGGATTGTACACGTTTTGTACGATCAAACCCATATGAAAACGGAAACGAAACCTGCGACCAATCCAGATACTGAAACTCAAATTAATCAAATCATTTTATCAAACGGTACGTTTACTTAAGTTTGTGTGATCTTACCTATTTAAAAAACGCGTAAACGATCAACTTGGCCAGGCACGTAAAACGGTGAAACTGAGCCAAATCTGATTTTGAACATTTCATAACGTACAACGTCACAATCTAATACTACTGATATGTTCTGGGCCTAACAGCCATACCCAGACTAGCTATTCAACCCGATTTAGTTTAAACACTTTAATAGTATTAACAGTATATACCGGTGAAGCCATCATCAACCTAATTTGTTCATCTCCCATTAATTCGAAATTTTCAATTAAAGTGGTTGAGTAATTGAACTAATATGAGCTTAGTTCTTATTATTCATAACAAAATTACATTTGGGCTTAAAATTTAAAAAGTTATGTTTGGGGCACTGAAAATTTCATGAATGGATCACTAAATTTTTTTTAGATGGGTCACTAAACTTTTTTTGGATGAGTCACTTGGGTCTTTAGACCTAATATATTACAAATTTATGATGAAAACTATAGATTTCAGTGGGTGCAAACGCTCCCCCTGGCCAAACACTGGATCCGCCCCTGGTTATTGGATTCAAGCTATAAATGAAGGACACTAATTACCGATACATATTACCAGTTCGAACTACGTTAAGGTGAGTTTCATTACCCCACTTTCTAAACTGTTTTACGAACTTTTGGGGTGGAAAGCATGTTTACACATACTTATATACTTGAAAACTTGTAATGATGTGATTTATCTAAGTACTAACACTTGAAAGTCCCCACAAACACAAGTGATTAACTACGAGCCCGTGGCATGTGAATAGTACTATTGGTTTGACAAACCCAATTGATACCACCGGTGGAGTGTAATGGTTACTAATCAATTGCACTTGACCATACAATTATGATTATTATTTGCCATGTAGTGTTAGACATGGTACTACTTGGGGCAACAGGGCCTACGCGGCCGAGGAAGTACGTGGCCAGTAAGGGGCCACGTAAAAACACGCACGTTAGAAGGGTTCACTTGTGGCTTAGTATAAATACATCATACACATACATTCATACATACTATGAACTTTACGAACACGTATACTGGTTTTTGTTTGTACTCGTAATACTTGAAACTCACCAACTAGACGTAGTTGACCCGTTTTAACATGCTTTTCAGGTAAGGCAATGTTGGAATGAATTGCTTACATGCTCGGTGTTAATAATGAAGTTGAATCGCTGTAAATAGATGCAAGTATATAATAAAGAATAAGAAGCCCCAAGGACTAGTTATGTGTTTTTCGCCTAGTTTGTGAACTCAATACCAACCAATGTAATAAGATATAGATTACTTGTGAATTGTCTTTATAATGTGGTTGATACCAAAGGTGTCTGTTACATTCCCGTATTACGCTTCCGAAATCACCTAGTCAGGTTGTGACACTTAGTTCTTTGTTTTAGACCTACCCATACACCAATACAGTTAAGCACTAAGTCTTTTAAGCCTATTTTTATACTGAAATTTCAGAATAAAATGACCAATGTACTATCATATTCTCTTTTTGCTTCAAAACTCATTTTGAGGAGCATAATTTTATTAATGTTTTTGTATTGTTGAAATATTTAAATGTTTTTGGATTTTATCTATACATACGAAACGAAAAGCACAATATTTGCATTTTTCCATTTTCTCCCCCCAAAACCAAAATATTAAGAAAGAAAAACACAACAAAAACTGTACAAATCAAAGAAAAATGATTAACCTAGCTTAGAGATATCAACAAGAGATTTTAAACCGTTTAAACCAAGCAAAAATTTAATTATTGTATTATCAAATGCTTTGGTAAAAAGATTCATATTCTGATAATTCGTGTGCACATTCTCTGTGTCAATTAATTTCTTTTCACGGCAGTCACGGATAAAGTGATAACAAATATCAATATGTTTCGTTTTAGAGTGGTGCACGTGGATCTTCTTGATATAAGTAGCAGCAGAGTTATCAATATAAATTGGAGTAGTAAGAAACTTCAAACCGTAATCCCGCAAGTGTTGCTGGATCCATAAACCCGTGAACAGCAACTCGAGGCTGCCACATATTCGGCTATTGCGGTTGAACTGGAGACCATTGTCTGCTTCTTACACTTCTAGGAAACAAGTCGGCTTCCTAAAAATTGACAACCCACTTTTTTTGACTTGAAGTTGATTTTGCATCCTCCATAATCCGAATCGGGAAAAGCAGTAAGATCGAAACTATCTTTCTTGGGATACCATTACCCGATGTTAGGATTACTCCTTAGATAGTAATTTATGCTTCACCGTCGCCATATGAGTCACTCGTGGACTCGCTTTATGCCTGGTACATAAACAAACAGAAAACATTATATCAGGACGTGATGCAGTTAACTCCATAAAATAACCTATCATAGCTCGGTATAGGGTCTGATAAACGGTATCTTCCAATTTGTCAGTGACAAATTGTAACCCATGAGAAGAGGAGTTGAAGGGACTTTTCCGTCAGTTATCTTGAATCGGGTCAAGACATCATTCATATATTTTGTCTGATGAATGAAGATTCCAGCGTTAGACTGTTGAACCTGCAAACCTAGAATGAAATTCAACTCCCCCATCGAGCTCATGTCAAATTTGGTATGCATCGACTTTTCGAAGTTGTAACATCCCCAAAAGATCTATCCAAAAATGGCAAGTTAGTAAAAACTAAAGGGGTTTAAAAATAAAAATAAAAATCCTGATTTATCGACCCATCGCGTATAGCCAAAGAGGCCATCGCGATACGCGATGGTCCTTGATGACACATCAACACGTGTCACTCAGAGGTGACACGTGGTAGACGATGCGACACGTGGCAGACCACGTGTCAACACGTGGCAGAGGGTGGTTAAGACGGTGACACGTGTCTGCTACGTGGCGACACGTGGCACTCTCTGAGTAACACCTGTCATCGCGATACGCGATGACCAAAAAGAAAGGTTTCATCGCGTATCGCGATGGGACCACTTTTCAGCTATAAGTAGGAAGGCCATGACACCTTCATTTGCACACCAAAATCTCTCTCTCTCTCTCTCTAGAAACTTTCTCTCTCTACCTCGATTTCCGTGCCACCGACCCGAAAACTATAACTTCGTAATCCGCACCATATACCGACAACACCTCGAAATTTGTAACGACAATCCTGACGACCTGCGCACCTCGTTTTGCGTGCCTCGAAACGCGGAACGACCTCGTAAACCGTGTCGACCCAAGATGACCCAACATTCTGCCTCGAAGTACGTGCACGACCCGTCCACCCCGAACGTTGCCTCGATTTGCGTGTTGAGGAGTTGTTGATCAAGATTCTCAAAGTACGTGTAAGCGTCGAAGTGCTGCTCGAGAATCTAGAAAATAATAACCTAAGCAAGGTATGGGTTCTGCCCAAATAAAATATTATTATTCCAAAGGCTTAGACCCTAGTCGGGGGTATAGCCTAGACCTTGATCAAAGTATAACAACTAAATAAAATTTCTTTATAATTAAGAAATACAAAATGGTCTAAACAAAGATTATAGTAAATATATAGTTTCTTCATGATCGAGAAACTTAAGGTTATAGTTAAGATATTGTTTCTTTATTTTTTAAGAAACATAAGACTTAACAAACAAAGGTTATAGACAAATGACATTTCTCCTTAAAGAAGAAACATATCATAGACATTTCTTCTTGAAGAAGAAACGTAGCACATGGTTAGCAAATAAAGAGAAGGAATTCATATCAAACATATTTTATTCAAACAAAAGATCAATCAAGGTTTAAGCTGTAAAAACCAGACTAAAGGTCTGTAGCCGGATTAAGAGACGATCCGGGTATTTACATAAACCTATTTTATTATAGGTCAATCATACAATCAGTCATTCATTCATTCATTCACAAAGGTTTTCAAACGATATCACCACATCATTTAGAACAGACAATCACAGGTGAATACGTTAAACCTTTTTCAGTCAAGATAAACAGGTTGTTAATCTTAAACAAAGACAGTCAAATAAAGATTTATGGGATTACGTGTTCCCTATTAAAATACAAGATAGAAAATAAAACAACTCAGACCGAGTACACATATGTCTGGATCCAAACATAATCAATCTAGTCTATCAGTCAAGGCTACGTGGCCGCAGACTAGAGGTCATAGTAAAAGTTCTCCAATGGGTGTCAACTCCCGGAGAACCGTAATTGTGTGTGTATGGCAGTGGTACAAATCCCAGAAATAATAGACGTTTCTGCTGAGATTGTTTCATGAAAACTATCTTGTCAGTCAAATAAAGATTTATAAAATATTTTTTTAGAGTCAAAGATTCACCAGCATATCGCTGACGTATTTTCCCCCCATGATTACAGGAAATAAATGTTAGTACAAGTAGCAAGGAATTAGAGCCATTCAAGGAGATAGACGCTCGCAAGGTAGCGATGGCTCAGTTTTAATATTGCAAAAAAAATTTAAACAAGTTTTATAAATTAAACGAGGTTTACAAATCAAAACTCTCGAATATTTATTATTCGAAAAGCTTTCTAATAAATCAAATATTATTATTATTGTTATAAATAAAGATTTTACAAATAAACTAATGTTTTAAAATATAAATTAATATTTTATTATAAACTAAAGACTTCCGCTAAAACTCTGATATATTTACAAAACATGTACCAACTATTGGTCACACGCCTAGGCCCTAAGTGAGGGTGTGATAGAAGTCCTTACAAAACTTTTCATGGTTGAGCCAAATATAATGTCATCGACCTAAATCTGGAAAAGGAGTAGATCTTATCCGACAGTCTTGTGGAAAAGGGTACAATCCACAATTCCTCGTTTGAAGCCACTGTCCGTAAGATGGTCAGAAAGCGTGACGTACCATGCTCTCGGGGCTTGGTGTAAACAATAAAGAGCCTTGTTTAATCGATAAACATGGTCTAGATAGTCAGGATCTTCAAAACCTGGAGGCTGTTTCACGAACACCTCTTCATGAAGTTCCCCCATTAAGAAGCGCACTCTTAATGTCCAACTGATATACATTAATGTTCTTGAAGGCCGCATAGGCCAATAATATACATATGGATTCTAGTCTTGAAACAAAAGCATACACTTCGGTGTAATATATGCCTTCTTGCTGACGAAGCCCCTAGACGACTATACACAATTTATTTCTCACAATAACCCCACGTTCATCCTTCTTACATTTAAAGACCCATTTAGTCAGGATGGATTCTTAACCCTATCAGGCTTATCAATGAGATCCCAAACACCAAGTTGGAAAAATTGTTGCAATTCCTCTTGCATTGCTTCAACCCATGAAAAATCTTCAAGCGCCATACGAACATTTGTCGGTTCAACTTGAGATAGGAAACAAGGGTAATGAGCGATACTCAATATCCCAGAAGTATGCATATCAGCATACGCACATAATATATTATCTTCATTTCCATTAGCAATTTGATGTCGTGTACGAACACCTACATCAAGATTACCAATGATGTTGTCCTGCGGATGATGCGTGTGAATCCAAAGCATCCTATTATCAAGAACAACAACATGATTACCTAAATTAGTTAGATTCTCTTCAGATGTTATATCTTCCACAGTATGAGACGATTCCCCAGTAGATACCTCAGTATCTTTCTAAGGGAGAAAAGAATACCTTAGGGCTTCTATTTACCTTATTTTAGTCACACACCATAATAGTATATTCTTTCCATATATTATTATTGTTATTATTATTATTATTACTACCATTAATTTTTATATTAATTACTGTTGAAATTTGATTTCCTTTGTATTGCTCCATACATATGTACTTTAGAGCTGAGGGTCTCTCTGGAAGCCACATCTTTATCCCTTTTGATAGATGTACGGTGTACCTATATCCCACCCTCCCTAAACCCTACTTATAGTTTTGTTGTTGGTGGGACCTCACTGGGTATGATTGATTGATTGATTGATATATACCTCAGTAACTTCAGGATTCTCAACAAATAGAGTATAAGAAGAATCTACAAAAAAACCATCATCCGTATAAACAAAAACAACATCAGATGTTTCAGGATTATCAAGGTCAACAATATCATCATAAGTAAAAGATCTTGGCATTAAAACATTTGATCTTCCAAATAAGCACGCACCAAGTCTTCGTTTTGTTCTTCAATTGAGGAAGTAAAAGAATTAAATAAACCTTCATAATCGAACATCCAATCACGTCTCTTGCCGGCAGGAGGTGTAGTGTAGCTTTGACAGTCGACATGGTACCACTCTTCTACACAACCCTAAGAAAAACTAAAGACTCGTTTCTTAGGCGACGCATAACCCGGAAAATAACCTTCAATAGCTTTCTCCTCGAATTTACCCGCATCACATTTCAACATTGTGCAAGGACACCCGAATGGTTCGAGAAACTTTAAATTAGGTTTCTGGTTGTTTAGAAGCTCATAAATAGTCTTTTGAAGCCTCTTAACCGACATAACACGATTGTGCGTGTAGCAAGCAGTATTCACAGCTTCATTCCAGAATTGAACAGGAAACTTTGAGTCTACTAACATAGTTCTTGCTGCTTCAATCAATGTTTGATTCTTCCATTCAGCAACACCGTTATGTTGTGGTACATAAGGAGCACTATATTCTCGAAGAATACGTTTCTAAATGCAAAAAAGTCCAATACAGTGTTTTTGATCTCCGTACCATTGTCACTTCGAATGTGTCTCACTCTAGGTTTGTTAAGTGATTCGATCTTGGTGATTAAGTTTTGTACAAGAATCGGTGTATGATCTTTAGAACTCATAAATAACACCCACGAGTACCTCGAATAGTCATAAGTCAGGACCAAACAGTACTAGTGTCCAGCAATACTGAGAAAGATTGATGAACTTGATCTTCAATACAATCAATCAATTCATATCGATTAACCAACAGATCTAGTTATCTGATATGTGTATGTGAGCTATATGTTAGTGAACGAAGTTATGACTAGCAAATTGAACAGAGTAACGGCTTGAGAGAAAATACTTTAAACACTTGTTAAATTACGTAGACATAATCAATATATATATATATAAGACGAATGTCATTCGTTACACATTCCGTAATGAATGGCCTTCATTCATCTTCATTACATAAGTATATTAATGGGTATACTCATTCGCTATACCTCATTCTTCAACATTCCATGACGAATGGTACAGAAATAACGATTAGATGTTCATTAGTTAAACTTCCTTAACGAATGAACATAGTTAAATACGAATGGCCTCATTCGTTAAAAATCTTTAAGAATGAGCCTTTACAATAACGAATAGGACTAGTAAATTACTAAACTGCCCTTACATTAAATAATAATAAATTACATACAATTACAAAGACTCGAGACGGCCAAAACTGTGCACTAACAAACACCCCCTCGTCTCGTTCTCTTTGTCATTAAATTACTTGAATCGCTTTGACTTCCAATCAACACAACTATGAATTCCAAACGTGTGACAAACATGAACAACACGTCGGAATTGCATAGCACGGTCATAGTCTTCACGAATTGCAAAAAGAATCTTGTTCTCAAACAAAACTTCATTGTCCGTCTATGATAAGTTAACAAGCCACATAGGATCTATGACTCGTATAAAATTAGTCTTCAACCCTTTTCGCAAAACAATATCCGCTTCGTCGGTACGGTTTTCGTAATACCATCAGTTGAACGATAAGTGAAGATCTTGTGGAAAAGTCTTCACCCCCACTCGTTTCATCGTCTTTGGCGGTTTGAACTTCAACACAAGCTTTCTCCAACCTGTATGAGGATCAATCTCATCGATATATTTCCTGGTTGTTACCTGCGGCTTTAAAAATTTAAACCCGTGGTTGACCTCAAAGAGTAGATGTTGGTGAAACTATCCTGCTAGTTGATTTCCACCATGGTTGATGAAAGGCCGATTGATGACTGTCCGCACATCCCACCTCGGCAGTGAGAGAACGTCTATAATATATTGAATGTACTGAACGCTGTTCTCCCACTTAATAATACAAACTCGTAACTCCGAGTTATATAACCAAGAAACGATGTCACCTTTGACGGTTGGCACGACCTTGAATGTAGTCTTTCTGATTTGCTTTGGCACATGCACTGACATCCAACTAGTGATCTTGGTCCACATACCTATAAGGTTCGATTATCTAAGAGGTTAGGGATTTTTTGTGGTCCCCGAACCATCCCTCAGCATCAAGATCCAAAGAACTCTATCCCTTTGCTAATACTTTATCTTTCTCTTTTCTAGTTCTCTCCTGATGATCTTCAGCAACTTTGACATGTTCTTAGGTAAGTAATGAAACACCCTGATCGACATTAGAACGTGTGTAGAGATCAGGTAATTCCTCTGCCATCACATATTTGATCTAAATTTCCTCTTTCTCATAAATAAATGACGTGTTTCAATGTGTAATACTCATATGAAACTGGACTTATTCATCATTAATTACCTCAACGTCCCATCTACCTCCAACGCATCCATTTCCTCATCATTGAAACCCAATAATAAAGAAATCTGACCACGAGATAGGGCATGATCCACAAATTCACCCTCCTCGATCTCATCGGCATTCGCAGTACTCATCACAACACCCTTTTTGTAATCCATAAATAATATGGTGTTGGATTTGATCGCCTCAGTAGGAGTGGCATTAGTATTATCTTGATACACTACTATCTGTCGATCTTTACCCGCATCAACATCACTTGTACCTGCCGTGGAGAAACCTTGAGCTTGTTTCGGCTCATTGCCCCTTGGGCAGAGTAACGGCTTGAGTGAAAATACTTCAAAAACTTGTTAAATTACGTAAACTGAAGTCTGTAAATAGAAGACGAATGCCATTCGTTACACATTCTGTAACTAATGGCCTTCATTCGTCTTCATTACATAAGTATATTAATGGGTATAGCGAATGACTCATTTGCTATACCCCATTCGTCAACATTCTTAGCTGATGAACATAGTTAAATACGAATGGCCTCATTCGTTAAACATCCTTCATGAATGAACTTTACAATAACGAATGGGATTAGTAAATTACTAAATTGCCCTTACATTAAAATAATAATAAATTACAAACGATTACAAAGAATCGAGACGACCAAAACCGTGTACTAACAAATACTCGCATGAATCGTGAGACCGAACAAATCTATATGAAGTCATTCAAGTGGAGTATCAATGAAATTAAATAACTTCGTCGGCTGCGACTTCTTCTTCTGTTTGCTTTTCTTGCATGCAACAGTGATCGGTTAACTTGAAATGCTTTAGCGAAACTCCCTCCACTAAATCATTAGCCATTAGATGGTTCATCTTTCTGACATGAATATGACCCATACGCCTGTGCCACAGAATCAAATCTTTCTTAGTTTCTTTAGAGATATTACACGTTTCCACAGAGGTTAAAGTTGATACTTTAGTACTCATATTAAGTACTCCTTGTTGGTAAATACGGTGGTATACTTTTTGTCACAAATTTGAGAAACACTCAACAAATTGTGATCCACCTTATCACAATAACTTACTTTTTCAAACATGATACTAACGTTTGTCACATGGCCTTCCTTGGTTATCATGCCCCCTAAATTACCAGCAAAAGCCACATAACCTCATTGAATATTCGTCACATTGGTTAGAAGGTTAATGTTGCCTGTGATGTGACGAGAGCATCCACTATCCATAATCCAGTTTTCTCCTGAAATAGTCTTGGATAAACTCTGCACAATCAAGAAACATGATTACACCAAAAAGGCAGCCCAGGCCTCCGTCTTGGGCACCTCTTTCTTTTCATCAGAAGAGTTAATTACTTTAGACTCCAATTGTGACTTATGCACTTGTGAATAAGTCACGGGTATCTTCGGTTGTCATCTAAGATATACATCTTTTATCATAGTTGTGTAATATTTTTGCAAAGAGGTTGTGAAGGCACAAACACTTTGGGCTTATCATTAACAATGTTATCATTTACATGAACCACCTTGCGTGGGTTCACATCATGAAACATTATGTGAGTCTCGTCAACTTGATATGGTGTTCTTCTCGGAATCTCCTTAACCACAGGAACCTTTTTGGGTTGTTCCTTGGTGACAGGCTTACCATTCTTAAGTTTCCTAGTTTCATAATTTATAACAACTTGACCATGTTCGCCACACAATTAACAAGTTCTCATATCCACGAACGCACGTTGTGGTTTAACAGTTAATTGTGAAAAATTGGATTGACAAGATTCAGTTGGAACATTAACATTATCCAAATCATTAAAAGACACAACCTTTTTCTTTTTGTAAAAATCTAAATATGAACAGTTTGAGAAACTTTGTAAAGTGTCAGTTCCAGTAGAGCTAACAAAATTTACAGGTTTGACATATTTTAAGTGTTGTTTCACACTTGGTTTAATTAGGCTTGGTTAACAATTTGGATCTTGCAAAAAGCTTGCTCAAGTTCATGTAAACTTGAAGTTTCGTTCTGAAAGACACTCTCGATCAGTTCTGGCTTGATCAAATGTATAGGAATGTCTTTCTCCTCAAAAACTTTATTTACACCTTTTAATTTAAACACACATCCCGTGTTTGTTTGACCAATTGAAAGATTACTAAATTTCATCAAATACTCATCAGAAATTGTGGGTTTTTCTGATTTCTTGGGTTTAACTTTTGAGTTTTTGATCCTAGATGTATTTGAACCATACACCGTTTCCTCAAATTCACGAGGTTCACATAAGATGTGATTAGAATGTGGAATATTCTATTATTTGTGTATATTTTATGGTTCAAACACGTCCTCAATCACAACCTCTTCAACAGTCTCAACAAACACCTTGTTACTTTGAATGTAAGTTCCTTGAGCTGATGAAGGATAAGTTGGTTTTTATTGAGAAATTTGTGTCGATTTTTCCACATTAAAGACTAATTCAATTATAGAAGTTTTAACAACATTTTCTTCTTTACCATAAAATGGGTTGTTTTAATAGTCATTAGAGAATGGTGGAGACACCTCTACAAAACCTCAATTATTTCGTTTAAAAAATAGGATGAATTTCAAAACTTTCCAAACTTATTCTTTAACTCAAGAATTTCATTTCAAGTTTAGCGATTTTGGTTCTCAACTTGAGAATCTTTTGAAATTGTTTGTCAACAATAATCAGTTTTTCTGAAAGTTCTGCTTTCATATCAAGATTATTATTAGACAATCCTTCAGTTTTATCTATTGATTTCTTTCCTAGATCTAAGGATTGTCTATAATTATCTTGAACTATAGCAAGTTCTTTAAGTAATGTTTTGTTATGAGCATGAATCAAGTCATACTTTAACATTAATTCCTCACAAATAGCAAATTAAACATTTTTAGTTAATTCAATAGATTTATCTAATTGATTTTCAGACACCACAGAAATAAAGTTAGGACTAACCTCATCAATTTTAGCCATACATGCAAAAAAATTTGGTTGCATGTTTCTTAAGACATCGGAATCAGATTCAGTCTCTGATTCACTCTCGGTGGCTAATCCTTCACCTCGAGCGTCTTGAAAAGTCTCAGAAGATCAAACAAAGAAAGATTTGCTTCATTACCATTACCATTACCTAACAATTTTGATTCCAATCAATTACATCAGCAGTGAGCAATGCTTGTGAACCAGCAGGCTTGACAAAATCACCCCAAGAAGTCTTTTCGTTTGAGTCATTAAACTTCTTACCCGGACTTCTGTCTTAATTATAGGGTCCTGTATACTCCTTCTTTTGCTTGTCACATTCTTTAGCGAAATGGCCAAAGTCTTGACAGTTGTAGCATCTCACCTTCAACTTATCAAATTCAACCCTTTTCTTTAGAGTCGGCAAGTCTTTTCCTGTTCTCTGCATAAACCACTTGACCTTTTTGACAATCACGACCATATTCCATTTTAAGCCCATGAGCTCCAGATCATCTGGATCAGTCTGGTCATAATCTTCTTCGGTGAGCTCACTCGTGGCAATTTTACCACTCACCAAATTCTAATACGAACTCGTAAAGGCACTAAGGAAGAAAGTGTTGTTCCACTTCCTTAATGTTAACATTTGGTGGTTGAGCTGAAGCAATACCTGGAAATGAAGTATTTGACCTGCCATAATTGTTGTTTGATCCATAGGCCACAAAACAAACATTTGGCATCTGTTCATTGAATGAAGGTGGCATTTCTTGAGAAGTTTGAGATGGGAAAGCATTGATTGAGGCTGTGGTGTTGCTTAATTGTAAAGATCCTCCATACAATGTCGGATCTTGGTTATCATTTGACCATTTTGACATCTCGTGTCGTATTCTCTCTCTTCAATTTTCTGCATAAAATCCATTGCCTTCATATCTTCACTCTTGAAAAAAATATTTTCTTTCAGCCCGAGTAGAAAGGTAGAATAAGAATTCGGTAGTGCATTCTTGACAATATAGATTTTATTTGATTGAGTTGGTTCCGTTTTTTGCTTATTTATTTTAGCAATCAAATGATTGAACCTGGTCAATATCTCTTCAACAGTCTTTCCCTTCAACAAGAAAAAATTTCTAAACTGAAACTTTAGCATCACCTTCATACTCTCCTGTGTATTACCCATGTTTCTCATTCGAATGTGATGGAACAAAGAAGCACAGATCTTAATACTTCCAACCTGGTGGAAACTATTATCTGGTAATTCCATTGTCAAAGTAGAGTATGCTTTGGTTTCAATCTCTAAAGCCTTTTTCTCTTATTGAGTATAAGAAGCATAAGGATTGGCTTCATAATTTGTACTTGCATCACCAATCATCGGAGGGGTATAAACATCATCAAGACATCTAGAACAATCTGGATGCACGGATCCCAAATATGCTCTGAATCTTGGTTCCCACTTAGCAAAGTCACCAAATTTCATAAGGCGGGGGCATTTAGAATGTGAACCGAATTCAGCATCCAGGTGGAGAATTTGTTGCATGATCATATTCTGAGATGCTAACGCGTAATAGTTAGCCATTTCAGAAATATGTGGTCAAATACACAAATATTCAAAGTTCTGGGTATATAATGTCCAACTTCTAAACTTATGGATAAAAAGTGTAAATTGCATAATGAATGGTGAATAGTCTCTTACGAATGGGATGAGGTTAAGTTAACGAAGGTGGAAGGTTATGGTAACGAATGTGGATGGTTATGGTAACGAATGTTGATGGTCATGATAACGAATGTGTATGTCACAAATGGTATTCTGGTTAACGAATGAGCTACAGTTAATGAATGATCAGTTATAACAAACTGACACGTGGCACACAACGGTTATATTGTTCAAACGAATGAGCAGTTACAATATATCGAATGAGCCTTCAAATGTAACAAATGGTTATTCAAAAATTCAACTGGATTTCCCGGTCTTCAAATTTCCAGAACCAAAATCAAATCCAGACGAAGTTTAAAATGGATATCTCATCTGATTACGAAGCGAATAACAATCAATTTGACATCAATTATCCACCAGATACTGATAATTGATTCAAAATCAAGCTAACCGGTTTCAGATCTTAAACACATATAATAGACACATGAATTCTCATCAGTTAATATCATTTATAATCAAAATCACTTGAATAATCTAACGTCTAGGCACTAATACCACTTGTGAAACCTATTACAAACGTGATCGATTTCAATACATACTTACGGATCTACTTCTTTGATATATTAACAAGTGGTATATCGACTGTGTATTATGTTAGGTGAAGTGTGTGTATTGAGAAAACAATTGGACAGAGTAACGACATTTAAATAATCGTAATCACACTTAATAAGTTAATGACTAGGGACATGCTATATATAGAAGACAATACCCATTCTTTATATATTCCATAACGAATAGGTTCCATTCGTCTTCATTCCCTAACGCTAATTAATAGTATAACGAATGACTCATTCGTTATACCTCATTCGTTAAACATATTAACGAGTAGGCTCATTCGTTATACATTCCATAAAGAATGACCTATAAACATAACGGATGGGTACATTCGTTAAACATCTGAAAATAATGACCGTATAATCATAACGAATGGACATGTACAATTACCAAAATGCCGTTTACACTAATAATAATAAATTACAAAGATAAACAAAGACCGAGAGTACAAAACTATGCACTAAAAATAAAGATTAAACAACTCTCTCATAAATAACACAAACATTCATATTACATTCAAACTGAAACCTTACAAACCGAGGGAAAACATAAGACAACTTAGCCACACATAACTTGGTTCGTCATCACTTTGATTTTAGTGTTCATATGAATCATCAATCAATACCCAATGATTAAACAACCCATTATAATGTTTTGGAACCTAAGTTTCTCTCCCAAGCCGTCTCCAATCGAAATATATTGAAAAGATACCTAAAAGTCTTCCAAAAAAATGACTTCTTAAATGGCAGTTACGCATTTTACGTCAGGGCCCTCCGTAAGCTACGGTGGGGCTCTTTTTGACTTCTTGAATCCCTTTGTAAATATGCAGCTTCCATCGTTTGACCTCACCTTTTCGGCAAGCTTCACTCCAACACATAACAACCACTTCTTTTACGCCTTTTGTACCTACAATAACAACTCACCGTAGATCCAGTTCAACACAATAAACCGGCTAAGTGTATGATTTTTAATGTCGTTTTAGAACTTAAGGGTTGTCCAAAAGACCACCCATCTAACACAATTGATGACATAAACATACATACACCAATCTAACAAACATAGTGACTAACTAACTACTTAGACTATTTTTACATTTCTTGTGAAAAGTCTTATACCCCAATAAACTAAAGCACATCCAAAATGTTTAGCATAACCAAATCAAAACCTTTATAAAATGACATGTTTTAACCACAATCAAATCATTACGTTTTGAAAATGACCAATTTTAACCCATACCAAATCGATATCTTCTGAAACTGACTCGTTATGACCCGAACAAAAACGATTTTAATAACACCCGTTGAAACCCGAACACAATCGATACATTTAAATATTGACTCGTTGACCAGAACTAAACTCGTACCTTTTTTAAATCACCCATTTTGACAAGAGCCAAAGCAAATCGAAACATTTCTAAAATTACCTATTTGCATAAATGAAAATTAAAATAACACACTTGAAGACTAAGAATAAAAAATGTAAGGGTAACGCATACAACGTTTTTGGCTTTCAAAATCCTTTCTACTAAATGTGAATTCATATTACTTGCTATGAAGATCCAAAAAAAATATAAAGCTTCAATGACTTCAATCCACTTGAAAGTTGAAACTCATGTGAATCTTTCACCTAATTTGTGAACCCTCCACATTCTTATATGTTTCAGTAGGCACTAATACCAAAAACCAAACAAACTAAATGAAAACTTTAACGAAACTAAATTGAAAAAACTAAAGCAAAACCAAAATCGAAAACCTAAATAAAACCAAATACCAATAAAACTAAACAAAAACCGAAATTAAACTGAAAAAAATGAAACCGATAAACCTGAAACCGAAAAACCAAAACGAAAAACTGAATAAAGTTAAACCCACCTAAAGCGAAACTAAAGAAACAAAACGAAATCAAACCAAAACGAAACTGAAATGAAACAACTTACTATAAAAACTAAAACCGAACAAAAATCAAAATGAAAGCAAAATTAAAAATAACTATCATGAAACTTTAAATAGATAAACCCAAACTCATTAAGTAACACATGTATTATTATTATTATTATTATTATTATTATTATTATAGTAGAAAATATTTTGAATGTAATTAATTTGAATGTTATTTAATATACTTTTGAATTATTCTATTAGCAAAAAATTATAAGAATGCATATTATTTATGGAAGCGATCGCTTTAATAGTATAGTAGAGTGATAATGTGTGTTATCATGCTATTTTAGAAATCTGGATTTAATAGTAGACCAAATGAGGAGTCTATTTTAGCAATTAAGATTTAATAGTAGACCAAATGAGAAAGCATAGTAGATATTGAGACGAGCTAGTATGGGTGGAGTCTGGGCCGTTCTTGAGAGTTCGAGGATCCTGTGTGAGTAGAAAATGACAGACCTTCTAAATATGAACTTTTATATAGTGATGGGACGATAACCATAACTAAATAGGCTTCCATTTAACTATATTTTAGTTGACTTTTAAATTTAATTATGTGCTTTCGTTATAAAAAACTACTGTGATGAGACCCGCATGTTACTGCGTGTAATTATGGTTTTTATATTGAAGCGACAATTTATTAAAAAAAATCAAAACAAAGTAAAGGAAGGCGAAATATAACTAGAGTTAAAAAAACATTTTATCTCTTATTCTTGGTGGCTGTTTGTAAAGGGTTTGAATGGAATGATTCTGAGGACAAGTCTAATTCGGTCAGATTCAGGGCGTTTGGTTCCCTAAAATCACACATCTGAATGGTTCAACACACCTCTTAACCATTGTTCTTGAAAACCACCATCAATCTATCACCATCGTCACCTTGGCACCATCAGCCACCAACACACAACCACCGAACACCAGAGACAACGATTCTTTGTTCTTTATGTACTCAATCAAATGTGGTGACGAATCACAAGAATATTGTAAATTAATAGACATAACTAATAATGGATATGAATTTAAACTTGTTCTTCTACAACAATCAAGTTATATTATTATAAGGATAATGGAGGTGAAATTGGATTAGGCCTTCATCAAGATCTTATAAATTTGAGTTTGCTTACCAGGTGTTCGATAAAATGCCTGAAACAATTAGAAGTGATAAAAAGAATATAGAACATCTATGATGTGTTGTAAAACACATAGTTTTTCTTGCTAGTTTCTATGTCATTTTTCGCTTAAACATTAACAAATATCGATTGTTCTTGCGTGAATTTACATGTTTGTGTATGTGATAGGTCCCATGTTGAAGAGAGTGAGAAAAATGTTATATGGAGAAAAAATCAGCTAAAACGGAGTTCGGATGAAGCCGGTACGCACAAACAATGTTTAATCGAGTCAGCAGTCGATAAACGAAGACCCAAAGAACATGGCCACACCGCGCGGCCACCTAATCCTTCATGGACGGGGGTGGTGAGGCCCTAGGATGTCACCTTAGCTGCTCAAATTCCCAGATCGACTATCTTGTCCTATTAGAGTTGGTTGGACCGGGTTTTAAGTATTTTAACTTGTTTAACAAGTTTATAACACTTATATATATATATTATATAAAACCCTAGAACGAAAAAATAATCATTCCATCTGTCCCACATCAGTTTCATACGAGTTTAAGAATAGAAGAAGCAGCCGGATTGTAGTTTCATCAACCGGTTTTCGGTTTTGATTATATTAACGTTTGTAAGTTCGTTATTCCCTTTGGGTCCTCTTTTATCGACGACTGACTCGTTTAAACTTTGTTTGTGCGTACCGGCTTCATTCGAGCTCCTTTTTAGCTGATTCTTTCTCCATTTATCTCTTTTTCTCACTCTGTTCAACATGGTACCTATCACACACACAAACATGCAAATTCACGCAAGACCAATCGATATTCGTTAACGTTTAAGCGCAAAACGACATGCAAACTAGCAAGAAAAACTATTTGTTTTACAATATATGTAAATATTAAAAACTAATTCTCGTAGTCTAATACTAAGTCTTAAATTTATAAAACCAAAAAATCCTAACTAAGCTTCACACAATCGATAAGTGTACCGATCGTGTAGCAGCACAGTTTAATGGAAGTCCGTTTGTCGAACACAAAGACACGTGAGAATGGCTAAGATAATTAACCCTAATCTTAGTCATGCCTAATATATTTATTAATCTTAATTACTTAAGACTAATTTAACTTAACTAACTTAACTAACGGTGGAACTTAACAGAACTAACGATAATGATAAAACAAATCACCTAGGTAGGATATGTAATATCAAGAAATTTCTGGATCAAAAGTGCCAAGTTTCAAAGTCCAGGGACTAAAAAGAAAATCCTGATTCATCGTCCGATCGCGATACGCGATAGCTTAATAACCAACGTCATCGCGTACCGTGATGAGGTGATCTGACAGCGAGACACGTGTCCCGCCACATGTCACCACGCGGCAAAGCTACTGGGTGAATAATCAAGCCTAGTCGCGATATGCGACGACCTTTCTTTAGGCCCTCGCGTATCGCGATCCATTAAAACAATAATTAACGGGCCCATCGCGTATCGCATATCGCAATGGATCATATGCAAGACCCATCACGTATCGCGATGTTTCAGCTTGACAACCCCTGTAATTAGGGCCATCGGCCCTCACTCTCAACTCACAACTCAATTATCTCTTTCTCTCTCTAAAATACTCACTCACTACCTTGATAAGCGTGCCATGACTCCACCTCGAAACACTGAAATATACCGACAACATTATATCAAAGTTTGTGCCAATAAGAGACGACCCGACGTTCGCCTCGAAGTGTGTGCCGATGAGTTTTGAAGACTGGTGTGCCTCATTTACGTGCAGGAAGGTGTTGATCAAGATTGTTCGAGAAATGTAAAGGTGTCGAAGTGCTGCTCAAGTGCCTAGTGTTTTATAAGCCAACCAAGGTAGGGATAATGCCCGAGAAAAATATTTATATAATATTAAAAAGGCTTAAAATCCTAAGACGAGGGTATACTCAATACCTCGAAAATAAACAAAAGAAAGTAAAACAAAGAAAATATAAAAGATAAAAATAAGAATATAATTCTTTGTTATAGATAAAGTATTTAAATGATTTTAGATAATAATAAAGAAATAAAATATACGTTTCTTCAAGAAGAAAAAACGTAGTGTTAGAAAAGTAAACAAGTAAAATTATAGGTTTAAACTTGATAAAGACAGAAAAGTATTTATGAACTAAAGGTTCATAAAGAAAATATAACCCAGGTAAAGATTATACAAAAGAGACTAAAGATCTTAAGCCGGATTAAATATTTGGTAATAACAAAAGGTTATACTCATACTATAGGTCCGAGATAGCTCAAGAAAAGATCGATCGGTGAAGTAAAGTTGATCCTATAAAAGGTGAATACGCCCAACTTTTATAACTTGTATTATCGAGTCAAACAAATTGATTACATGATATTACGTATCTCTAAAATATTATAAACAAAAGTAATCAGCAGGCCTCAGGCTGTCTTGTACATTTGTTTGGATCCTTACATATTGGGTAAGTCGGTGGGCACACCGCGCCACACCTGGTTATATGCCTCCTCCACGATGGGTCGGACCTAAGTTACGTCCGAGAGAGGGTAATCATGTGCATATTGATGGTAGCTAAGTAATCTCAAACGCTGCGGTGTTTGCTGAGCGGTTTCGACTAGAGCTTAAGTTTGTAATTTTGTTTTAAGTTTTTAACTTGATTATTCCTAAGCCACGATGGGCCGAGACCTAAGTTATGTCTCGAGGTGTGATTAAGTAAATAAAATATTTTATGCGTCAGCTTATTCACCAACATGTGTTGCTGACGTATTTTGAAACTATTTTTCAGGTAATGAAGATTAGCCGCTTGAAGAATCGAAGTTGACATCTAGGCAATCTGATGGCTCAGATCATTTTTGTTAAACATTAAATATGTAATGGTGGTTTGATAAACAAGTAAATTATTTTGTAAACACTAACCGGGAACTTTTAAATCCCGTGTTTTGTTAATAATATTATTTCAATCCACGCTAATATATTTCCGTTTAAATCCGTAACTCTGATTTATTTACAAAAACGGTACCAATTGTTGGTCGCACGCCCAAGCCGTAAATGGGGTGTGACAGGTTCGTATCAGGGCCATTGGTCTTAGCGAATTAGGTATTAATTGATAATACCTAAGCTTCGATACAAGTGAATAAAAAAATTTCTATTATTACTTGTTTAATAGGGATAAGATATGCTGGTAAACTTTTTCTATCCATCCTCAATCTAAACCACCCTTAGATGTCATTCAAGAAGACAATAGACGGCTTTATGCTAGACGCAAGGAGAGCTGCAAACCCCGAACCAATGCTGAAGGACAATATGTGTGAAGATTATTATGAAGATTCCTTTAACCAAGATCACCCAATCGAACGACCCACACCGGTTTAATTTCTCGGCATTGAACAACAACCAATGAACTTACCGATGATCCACTGATGCAAAGGTACGATCCCCAAGAACCTCAAGTTACCATCCATCAAGCATCCCAGAGTACCACCCACCCGTTCATACATCATTCATTCATCATATACAACAATCATATCATCAAACCATTGCCTGTAAGTACATGAAATATATGAGGATCATTCATGCACCGACAAGCATTCATTCAAACATAAAACATATAAGGCATACACTTACCACTTAAAGTAAGTGTATTAACTAATCACATCGAGTATGCACATAGCACCGAAAACATAACAAGGAATGGGGCTAGAAACTCACCTAGATCATGTTTCGCTCTTCGTTAATCGTTATCCATTTCTTTAATTGAGCTCTGCTAACTGTATTTGAGTTACACGTATCAATACTTGTCCTAATTTTATTTCAGCCAAAATGGCTAAGTCTGGTCTAATCTAATGGCCTTGTTTTAGATTACAATTACTTGGAATATTTTATTCCTTAAACCCTAATATATTTGAATTTAGGGTTTTCATTTAATTTTATATTTCTTTCTTGTATTCAAGTCTTCTTTGCATACTATCATGCGTGTGTATAAATGTATATATACTCTAGTTACATCATGCATTCGGATACGAGTATAATGTATTTGAATCACATTAAGTATCATATGTATTCGGGTTTCTTGGTGTAACCGAATGTATTTGTGTATGCGAGTTTAACATGTTACCTCATGTCCTCAATGTAATCGAGTTAACTTTTAACCGAGTTAAACATTGTAATCGAGTTTACATGTAATCGAGTCCTTTGTTCATAATCGAGTTAATCAATGTAATTGACTTTATGATTCTTAGTGAGTTCATCAAAGTAATTGACTATATGATTGTAAGCGAGTTCATCAAAGTAATCGACAATATGATTGTAAGCGAGTTCAGTAATCGACTATATGATTGTAATCGGATACATCATATGTATGCGATTAAGACCAATTATCCGATTTTGGACATTATAATCGAGTTCATCAATTATTAGCGAATTCATTGTAAGCGAGTATATAAGTTGTAATCGATTGTATTATAGAAAGTGAATTCATCCATTGCAATCGATCTCAAGATTGTAAGCGAATTCATCCATTGTAATCGATCTCATACAATGTAATCGGTTTGTCTATTTGTAAGAGAACAAGGTCATTGTAATCGATATACACGATTGTAAGCGAGTTTAGAAATGTGATCGATTATAAGATTGTAAGAGAACGAGCTGAATAACTTGGCCACGGGTTGGTCCTTTAATATCATTACTCGTTTATAACCCTAACACCTTTTTATGGCTCGGTATCAAACCTTAAAGATTTCCTTAACCGTTTTTGGCCAAAACTTGACCCGAGTGACCATAAAGCTTGGACCTTTATGGTCAAAATGTTCAAGGCTAGATCTAGGGTTTCTTACGATCCGTTCATATCCACAAGTTCATTATGTCAATTTTAAACATCAAGTTTATAAATTTATGGTTCGTTTATACCCGACCTACTCTAAGGTCAAGTTTCATAGGAAACCGTTAATAAAAACATAAGCTTTAAAGATAAAGAACGTACCTTTACTCATTTTTAGGTTATGGTTTAGCTTGGTGATGAACTACAATCTTGTATCTTGCATGTATATCAAAGATTTATCAAGATTTAGGCTAGGTTTGATCTTGGAGCTCTCCTTTCTTGCTCACGGCCTCAAGAGTGTTTGTGTGTGTGTTTTTGGAGTGTGTAGAAAATAAGATGGATAAGAATGAGTGATTTAGGGTTTTAGGGAGGTTTATGGGAGTATTAATACTATCTTAAGCCCATGAACCTAAGGCACATCCCATCCCTTATTCCATCTTTCCCCACCCAAGTCCATACACTTCTAGTATTTAATCTTAATTAAATATTGGCACACGATAAACGAACATAAATCCTTTTATTTACTATTATTTAATTCAGGATGTTGCAATTCTTCCCTCCTTAAACAAGTTTCGTCCCCGAAACCTAACTATTACTAAAACAAATTTGGGTAAAACTTGCGCATCTCTTCGTCAACTTCCCATGTAGCGTCTGACCATTTTCGATACTTCCGTATCACTTTCACTAAAGGTATCACCTTGTGACGAAGTTGCTTTTCCTTGCGATCTACGATCTCCACAGGTTTCTCAATGTAATACAGCTGTTTGTCAACCTCAATACCCACCAATGGCACATGGGATGTGTCATCAGCTAGACATTTTCTCATATAAGAAACATGGAAGGTTGAATGAATTCCTCTAACTCCTCGGGTATATCTAGCTTGTTAGCCACTTCACCCACACGATCCATAATCTTAAACTGTCCAATGTACCTTGGACTCAAGTTTTCTCTCTTCCTGAAACGAGTGATTCCTTTCCAATGAGAGACCTTGAGCATCACACTATCACCAACATTGATCTCAATCGGTCGTTGCCGCTTATCAGCATATGACTTTTTGACGGTCTTGAGCAGCTTTCATTCTTTCCTTGATCTGATCTAACTTTGAAGATTTTTCTTGAACAACATCTAGACTTCCCAACTCTTTCTGACCAATTTCTCCCCAGCATATGGGAGTTCTACAATGTCTTCCATACAACATTTCAAACGGCGGCATAAAAATGCTTGAGTGTTAACTCTTGTTATAAGAGAACTCTGCCAGATGTAGGTGTTCATCCCAACTTCCTCCAAAGTCTAGAACGCAAGCACGTAACATATCCTCAAGGGTTTGGATCGTCCTTTCAGACTGTCCATCTGCTTGAGGATGATATGCCGTACTGATATTCAACCTCGTTCCCATAGCTTCATGAAACTTTTTCCAAAATCTTGAGGTAAATCGAGTATCTCTATCAGACACAATCGACAGTGGCACTCCGTGCTTAGTCACGACCTCTTTTATGAACAAGCTTGCTAACGTTTCTGATGAGATAGCCTCTCGTATAGGCAGAAATTGAGCACTCTTGGTCAAAAGGTCCACAATAACCCAGATGGTATCATGATGCTTAGTAGTATGAGGTAGCTTAGTTATGAAATCCATGGTGATGTGTTCCCATTATCATTATGGTATCTCTAAAGGTTGCATCTTACCATAAGGCTTCTGATGCTCTGCTCTTACTCATAAACAAGTTAAACACTTACTGACATAATCTACTACATCATTCTTCATTTCTGGCCACCAGTAGTCTCTTTTCAAATCTTGGTACATCTTCGTAGTTCTTGGGTGAATTGAATACCTTGACTTATGAGCTTCATCTAAGATTCGAGCTCTAAGATCTCCATGGCGTGGGATCCACATACGGTCAAACATGATCTTAAAAACATGAATGTTTTCCATTAGTTCGTCTTGTTGCCCAACAATTCTTTCCTTTTTCATCAATCCATTATCTGCAAGCACCTCAGACTCTACCTTGATGATTTCTTTAAAGACAATTGAGCTATAAATCAACTTATATGACTTCACTGTTGCAATGACTTCCTTGTTCTTACGACTTAGCGCGTCGGCGACCACATTAGCTTTTCCAGGATAGTACTTAATGTCGCAGTCGTAATCCTTTATCAATTCTAGCCACCTTCTCCGCCTCATGTTCAATTCTTTCTACTCAAAGAAGTACTTTAAACTTTTATGATCCATGTAAATAGTACACTTAGTACCATACAGTTAATGCCTCCATATCTTGAGAGCATGCACTACTGTTGCTAGCTCTAAATCATGTCTCGGATAAGTACTCTGATGGAATTTCAACTGTCTAGACACATAAGATATCACTTTTCCTCGTTGCATCAATATGCAACCCAACCCACGATGCGAAGCTTCAGTACAAACAACCAAATCTTCGTCACCATCGGGTAGAGCAAGGATTGGAGCTTGCTTGAGTATTTTATTTAATTCCTCAAAAGCTTCTTCTTGAAACTTACCCCAACTGAATACTACCGAATTTAAGGTCATACCATTCAACGGTGCGGCCATCTTGGAGAAGCCTTCGATGAATCTTCTATAGTAGCCAGCTAACCCTAAAAGCTTCGTATGTCAGTCGGGTTCTATGGAGTCTTCCAATTTGTTATATCCTCAATCTTAGCTAGTTCCACGGTAATTCCTTCAGGATTGATCACGTGACCTAGAAATTGTACTTCTCGCAACCATGACGCGTATTTCGAAAACTTAGCGTACAACTTCTCTTCCTTCAGAACTTCCAACACTTCCCTCAGATGCTCAGCATGATCAGACTCACTCTTTGAATAAACCAATATATCGTCGTTGAAAACGATAACTGACTTGTCCAACATCAGCCGACACACCCTGTTCATCATGTCCATAAATGCTGCAGGAGCATTTGTTAGACCGAATGACATCACGAGAAACTCGTAGTGTCCATACCGCATCCGAAATGCTGTCTTAGGGATGTCTGCCACTTTCACTTTCAATTGATGATAGCCTGATCTGAGATCTATTTGTGAGAACCAACTTGAACCTTGCAGTTGGTCAAACAGATCATCAATCCTTGGCAAAGGATATCTATTCTTTACCGTAAGCTTGTTCAACTCACGATAGTCAATGCACATTCTCATACTTCCATCCTTCTTCTTAACTAATAATACTGGCGAGCCCCACGGGGAAACACTTGGTCTTATAAAACCTTTGTTGAGGAGTTCCTGTAGTTAGGACATCAATTCCTTCATCTCGGACGGTGCTAGACGGTAAGGCGCTTTCGCGACGGGTTGGGCTCCTGGTATTAAATCTCTCTAGAATTTTATTATCACCATAAAACTTCACCGCACTACCATCCAAGGATTTTAACGTCATTATCTTCCTCTTACACACTATCTGAACTTCATACTTAGACAACCAATCCATTCCCAAAACCACATCGAACCCTCCTAAGGTCATAACATACAAAGTAACAGGGAACTCATGCCCCTCTAACTCTATCTTACAGTCCTTAACCATTTTCATTATTTTAACCGAGGTGTCACTAGCGGTTTCTACTATAAACGTTTCAGACACTAGGCAACATTTCATTTTAGCTAGTTTACTAAATGGTGTGGCTACGAACTTTTGTTGGCACCTGAAACAAATAATACGAAAGTATAAATACTGTTTACTAAAAACGTACATGTCACAACATCGGGAATTTGTTGGCTTGCTCTTGGGTCAGCATGAAGGCTATGGTCCTTGGCCTAGCTTGTTCAGCATCCTTCTTCCTGCTTCCTCCAGCTTCACCCTCAGTGCATTCCCTTGAAAAATGACCCGTCTTACCACATTTATAGCATGTGGGTTTCGCGTTGCATTCGTTAGCATAGTGCCTCACCTTCCCACACTTATAGCAGTCATTTATCCCAATCCTGCACTCTCCACCGTGCACATTTCCACATGTCTTGCATGTCTTTCTCTGCCACACCTTCTACTTCTTGTCCTTAGGGTTCCATAACTGAGTACCTGATCGCTTGACAGGAGTGACCCATTTCTTATCCTTCTTCACTTCCGCCACCACATCATCTGCCGACAAGTCGTCATAAACCATTTTTGCGAGCCCTACAACAGAATCAAAGGTAGCAGGTCTACTAGCCTTGATCAAGACGCGAACATTCTGCGGCAATCCCCTAATGTAACACTTGATCCAATTGGCTTCAGTGTTCACCATGTCTGGAACCAACCTAGACATGCGGTTGAATTCAGTAGGGTATTCACAGTGTGTCATCTTACCCGGCTTCAGATTCAAGAATTTCATCTCTGCCCTTTCAACCTTGGCATCTGCACAAAACCGTTTCATGACCATCTCTTTTAGATCGTCCTAGTTTAAGGCTTTTATCTCCTCCCGACTCTTTCTTTGCTCAATCGACTCCCACGAGTACATTGCTTTCTTACCGAATGATTGGGTAGCATAACCCACAGCTTGATCAGCACGGCACTAGCTAATTCGAATAATCTTGTCCATGGCGGTTATCCATTGAAGAGTAGTGATTGTGTCTCATAATCCGGTCAACTTTGGCTGGTCACATCCCTTAAAGGACTTGTAGTTACACCCGCCCCGGCCCCGCTTCCTGTCATCAACCTTAACAAATCGGACTTCACTTGAATCCCTCTTCTCTCCATCGTCATATTTCTTACTCTTCTCCCTTGACTTCTCAGCGATTCTTGCATAACTTCTAGCAGATCCTTCAGGACTCAGATTCTTCACAGCAGTAGCTACAGCTTGAACAATAGCTGCTTGAACTGCAGGGTCAAGCTGACGCCCTTCGTTGTTGCTCGGGTTTCGACCAGCTGCACTTCCTTCTCCCTCAGTATTTGTGGTTGTTCTTATAGAAGGTTCTCGAACAATGCGTGGCCTACCATGACGTCCAATACGACCTCCTCGTCTAATAGTCTTGCTTGATCCAGCCATTAGTATTCTATAAGGAAACACAAACATCATCACTCAAGGTACTATTTAGTACAAGGCTAGTAAGGCTAACAGGTAATAACAGTGACCAGCTATGATTAGCTGATCACGTTACTCACCGTGTCCTATACACTTCCCTTTATGAGTCAATTTGTGCTGAGTTCTACTTTTAAACAGTTAATCAATCAAACAATCAATTAATCCTATCTTTAACATTCACATATCCTTTCCTTGGCAATTAAGCTAACATCAATATACATTATTTAACTATATGCTTTACTTTTACTGAGCTTACTAAAGCGACACATGGCTATCTTGAACTAGAATCTTCTTTCTTTTCTTACTTTAATCTAATTCTCTGTTCGAGTCTAAGCATGTAGGATGCTTAATTCTCTCGAACTTTGCTCTAATACCAACTTGTAAGGCCCTGCTGCCGGAGCCGTACATTGGACGTTGGATTTACTCATAAACACAGTTCTAAATATCAAAGTTAATTAAAACTTAACGCGGAATATAAAACTTCAAATATATTGCATAACTTTCAAATCTTGTCTTAACAATCATTCAAGTCGTTTAAACATAAAACATTGTCTTTAAAATAACATAACATTTCCTTGAGATGCCAGTATCTTCAATTTCATGCCATGCGTCCTCATCAAGCGAGATGCCTTATCCTACTCACCTGCGTGCATACTAAAAGTCAGCTACGCTGAGTGAATTCTAGTTAATCAATTAACTTACTTATCGTACACATATACGTGCCTGAAGGTACGCATTACATACTTAACTTGTTCATGTTTCTTCCATATACATTCATAACTAACCTTTCATTATAAAGAGCATTACGACCTACATACCTTGGATATTATTAAGGTCTGGTGCCCTACATCCTCGGATATTATTAGGGTCTGGTACCCTCCATCCTCGGATATTATTAGGGTCCAGTCTCCCTTTCTTACCTACTATCATGCCATACATTTCTATATATACAATTACAAGTTTCATACATTCATACATCATTCATTCATCATATACAACAATCATATCATCAAACCATCGTCTGGAAGTACATGCAATATCCGAAGATCATTCAGGCACTAAGAAGCATTCGTTCATACATAAAACATATAAGGCATGCACTTACCACTTAAGGTAAGCGTATTAACTAATCACATCGAGTATGCACACAGCTACGAAAACATAACAAGGAATAGGGCTAGAAACTCACCTGGATCCTGTTTCGCACTCCATTAATCGTTATCCTTTTCTTTAATTGAGCTCTGCTAACTGTATATGAGTTACACATATCAATACTTGTCCTAATTGTATTTCAGCCAAAATGGCTAAGTCTGGTCTAATCTAATGGCCTTGTTTTAGATTACAATTACTCAGAATATTTTATTCCTTAAACCCTAATATATTTGAATTTTGGGTTTTCATTTAGTTTTATATTTCTTTATTTCTTGTATTCAAGTCTTTCTTTGCATACTATAATGCACAAATATATATATATATGCACACACACACACTAGTTGGAAACCCGCACGATGCGGCGGTGACAATAATTTACGACACGGTACTCATGTATAATTAACTAGGTTAGAATCCATGTGACACGCGGGTTAGTCAAAAAATCTAAATTCTTGAAAATGCACAAACTACAAATATAATGCTAAAAACTAATTTAGTGATTAAAATATTAGCAAAACTGAGACAAAATCTTCTTACTACCATAGGACCAAAAATCTGCAACTTTTAACTCAAACGAACCAAACTTTCACAAATCCCTAAACTGCCCTTGGACCACGAACTGGAGAATTTTGACTTGCACTCAATATCTTAACTCGAAACGAAATATTTGATTTGTTCACCCTACACATGTATGACCTTTAGTTTGCAAATTTTATGTTACAAAAATAACAAATAAAAAAATCTATAATTAGCCTTCAGATGCGAATTTCATTTAAAGTATGTTGCTGGTAATTTGTGGCTGACACTTGCGGTTAAAGAAAATACAAATCCAGAATGGCCATCTTTAAACTTGATCATTATCTTAAATTTATTTATTTGTTTTTAAGTCACGAAAGTCCTGTTTCGACTGCTTCAAACATCAAACCCCAAAAAATAATGAATAAATAAAATAAAAAATCAATTTCTACATAAAAATATATGGAGCAAGGAAACCAACTTCATTATTTTCCAATTCACAAAAGTCTTCTTTTTACCCTTTTCAAACCAATTTCTTTAAGGTTATTAATAATTATTAAATTTGTAAATAGTTTTCGTAACATAAGAAATCATAATGTCTACATATGAAATTCTTGGTATGTCTTGGTATGAGAATGTTTTACAAAAAATTATAAACATGATGGCATATTAAAAGTTAAAAACCAAAAAGAAAAAAAAAAAACATTTTACTTATAAAGTGAATGTTTTTTTTCTTTTTCCCTTTTGTTTTATTTGACAAGGAATTCACATAAAAATATATATACAGTTTAATATAAAAATAATAGTAGATGCAAAAAAAAATGTAAGTAATTGTTCAAATCATGCTCGTTTGAGCCAAACTCATTTTACTTAAAAAATACATTGAACAAATTTATTTTAAACTAAACATGAACCCAAGCCGATCATTTAAAATTGCTTATTATTAACTGTATAATAAGGATGATACAAAGTTGCATTATGATGTGCAGACTGATAAGATATTTGGTAGGGGTTATTCTTTTTGTTATCACAAACATCTCCTTATAAACAATAAAAGTCCATAATTCTTTGAAAACAATCCACTAAGACTAAAAGTAATTCAAACATTACATATTCGAGGACATTTACTCGTTAACTTATTAAACATTGAATCTTGTACTATATTAACTTGCTTTTTTTGGACTTTTTAATGTGTATATTTAAAGACTAGCCAGCTGCCCGCGCGATGCAACGGTGTATATACAAACGCAACCGGTGTTATTACGTTTATAACCTCGCAACGGTACGTTCGTAACCCGATGGTGGTATGCATTTAACGTGGCATTGGGTGTGTAACCGGTGCCAATAAGCGCTCCACATAATGCCTATACGTGAGCAACCCGATATGTATAAAAAGTGTCATCCATGTAACTGATGCTTGAACGCGTATAACAGGTGGCGACAAGCAGAAGTAAGATGAAATGTACAATAGTTTCAAATAAACTACTTTTAACCCAATCCTTTTTTACACACCTGTTTCGACCCGAAAACGTTTTAACCCGAAGCCCGTTTTGACATGAACCCTTTCGATCTAAACCCATCCCGACATGAACTAAATTAACCCTTTT
The DNA here is from genome assembly GCF_021521415.1 of Bidens hawaiensis. Lineage (NCBI taxonomy): Eukaryota > Viridiplantae > Streptophyta > Magnoliopsida > Asterales > Asteraceae > Bidens > Bidens hawaiensis. The sequence continues at coordinate 36,006 of NW_027500063.1, read as the reverse complement.
TGTATTAACCCGTTCAACATCATTAGTCGAACATGTCAGATCCCATTTCCGGTAGTAACTGATAATCATGCAATAAGTTAGTTTTTTTTTTAAATTAATTAACTACAACAATACCATACTCAAATTAAAGATAAAAAAATGCTTGGTTATATGGTGTAATTTTATAGAAAAAATATTAACGTGTGAAAAAGTTACGGCCGTTTAAATGTCGTGGGGATAGTTGGTTAATAATTAGGGGGAAATATGTAACTATTTACTATATTAACAAAACTTGATTAAAGTTGAAGGACCATTATTGTATATTATTTTTGGAAATGCAAAGACTATTTTACCCCTAAATTCTTAAAATTGTATGCATTGTTACTTGCACAATTCACAACAAGAGTGGTACCTCTTAAAATTTAAGAGGTCCCTCACTCCTATATTATATATAGTATAAATAATATGTATGTATTTAAATAATACTTATCGATAACTGATGACATACTTTAAATTTTTTGTAATATATCTCTAAGTAAATAATTTGTATTATATAATGATCATAGAATTAGAGTTTCAATTGAAAGACAACGATTACATATAAATCAATTACGTGAATCAGATTACATAATTCAGATTAAATAAATCGCATTAAGAAGATTGATCGATTGAACCTATGAATCGATTGAATCCGACTGAATATGTGTAGGTGAATCGATTCACTCCGATTGAAGTTGTTAATCCGATTGAATAAGTGAAGGTGAAACAATTGATTATGTGAATCCGATTACAAAGGTTTGATAGTTACCTTGAATACTGATAAATTTCAATGTAATGGATATGGTGATTGCAAGGGTTAGAACATGTGAATTAGGATGATAAAGATTTAATAGGCATCACAAGTTTGATTTTGAAATTGAATTAAAATAATTAGGAAATGTCATGTAAAAATTTGAAGAAATTTGGTGAAAAATAAAAGAAGAATTTTGTGGACCCAACTTGTTTATTATATACAGAGTTAAAATAATTAAAAAATATTTAGGAAATGCCATGCAGCAATTTGAAGAAATTTGGTAAAAAGCAAAATGAGAATTTTATGGAAAGCCACTTGTTTATTATATAGAGAGATTTATCAATCCCTTCATTATATATTGTATAATAATTTTGTTTGTTTTCTTATTCATAAAATGCGTGTTGTCTATCCATATTATATGTGGTTAAGCAACTCCCGAGAAAACTTGCATCTTTCCTGTCGATAACATTGCTAATATATCCAATAATTTGAAATGGTCTTTACAAAATGAAGCCAACGTCTTGTTTGAAATGATAGTTAATAAAAAAATAATTCAAGACTCTACCAAAATATTTCAATGAAATAAGAATAACATACAAATTTGCATACCATAACTGGTTGAAGAAATTAAAATATAACCATCTCATACCAAAATTCTTTTAAATAATCATACATACAATGGTGCCAATCTCATACAAAAAACAAAACCTCGTAACTGTGATACTAATCTACTGCTCTGAGATGTTGCGTATATCTCCATTTTCACCATCTTTTATCTGGCATGGTAGACCAAGAATGAAAAGAAAAAAAACTGCACAAACCAAAGGATTTTGTAACTAGATGAGTTGGTGTCTAACAAAAAAAACACAGAACTTAAATACTGTATTTTCAAACCGATCCTGAACTGATCTAATCTGGATGTACCTTTCAAACTTTGACTTTAGTGGACATTAGGGTGATGATTACTGGAGGTGCCATGTTTCTTATGGAGTCAATGTCGATGTCTATAGCGATTTCCTTCCATAGTGTACATTAATCTTCCTGTTTTATGGAAAATTTGAATCACGAATGAACATAAAAATAACAAAAAAGTTACTTAGAATTCTTGAAAATTTACTGTAGATGTATGAGACTAACAGGCGATTAAAGTTGGGTCAGATGGGGAAATCTGCTGGATTCGAGTCAGATTGGGTGAAAATTTGGTATTTGTTTATTGAGTATATGGGTTGGGTCTTAGTTCCTCATGAAGAAAAAAAAAATTTAAGTTCTTGCATGCTAGTAAGGTGTTCTTAAAAATTAGAAAAAAAAAACTAAATAAGAAAATGCACATATAAATTTTTGATGAAAATAAAGGTTAAGTAAAAAACAAAAAACCCAAAGATAACGTGTCTTAAAGAAAGTCACTTATCATCACATTCGGAGACGAATAAGTGGATGCCTATCTTGAGCTCGATATCCTCAATAAACATTCTACCTTGTTAATTATTTAACTCAAAAGTTAAGTCGAGGCGTTATTATGCCTTGTTGGTTATTTAATTTTTCATCTGGTCAGCACTTTAATTTTATAATTCAGGTGTGGATTAACTTTGGTAGCGCCGAGTCATAAAAGTGAACACATAGGTTACGGTTTAGAACTTTAGTAAAAATTCTGAATATGTGTCAGAATCATGTCCAGGGGCATTTCTGGAAATTGTGCAGTTCATAGTTGAACCGATGAAAGTTAAACTACCGGCACAAAAACTATGCACTGAAGGTTGACTTTCAAATTGTCAAGGCCATATAATTAAGACACATTTTGAGACTCAAAAGTTCAGCCTGTATACTATGCCCCAAATAAGAGAAAACAAATTATTTTGAGGTTCAAATGGTGTAACCCAAAAAACCAAAACCACTGCTAAAACTCATAAAAAACAAAGAAACAGATTTAACAAACCTAAACACCGAATTTATTGCCACAAAAAAAGAAAAAAAATCTACAAAAGACTAATTTTTGGTTTGGTTTGAACTCAAAACCGACCTATACACACCCTTGACATATGTATAAACATGATTTTCAGTTACATAACAACTACAAAACCATAATTCAGGCAGTAAATTAGTAAATTAGTTTGAAAGAAGGGATTTGGATTGCTTGTGAGAAAAAACAAAACTAGATTTAATGCATCCGAAATACACACGCGGCTTTGACACATATCTATCCAATGTTGCTGCAAGATTGCCTTCATTTAACATTTTAAAATTTCAAAATATATAACAATCTTATAATTTTATAATTATCTATATTAATAGGCACACCATCAACTTTAACGTGTAGATCATTACCAATAACATATACCCGTAATTGCGCTTCAAATACTTCAATAACATCTTCAAAAACAAACGAGATAAGTATAAAACAAGAAGCAAGAAATTTATACATATCTAAAATAGATGATACTTTTGTTAGGCCAGACAAATACATGTACAAGATATATATACACAACAAGCTTTCATTTTTTAACTAACTTAAACTTAAAATTCAAATGCATAACTACAATAATATAATATAAAATCTCTAAAATAAAACGATAGCTTAAATCTTATGACCTGGTCCGATGGTATACAGTCGCCTTTTATAGAAATCATAAGCAAAGCCATTCACCACGGTCCACGGTTAGAAATTTGAGACTGACCAAACAAAATGTGAGAAAACAACCGATGACGAAATCAAACTATTGACCCAGACCAGATTGATACATTTTAACGACCAGTTTCAGCACATGCCCGTTTTATTCCGAGCCTAATCAATATATATGTTTTTAAAAGATAACCTTTTTTACCCAAACAATTGATAAACTTTTAAAACGACTCGTATTGATTCAAAGTGGTTTTACTTTAACTCATTTTGACCCAAACAAAATTCATACTTTTTTTTAAATATAAGTAATTTTAACCTGAACCATACAGTAAGATTTTTAAAACATCTGTTTTGACCCAAATCAAACCAACAAATTTTTAAAACTACCCATTTCGACCCAAACTCAATTTGATTATAAACCCATAATAACCATAATTTGTTACAAACACGAATAGATCAACCGAATAACCAAATAAAAATTTGTATAGTAACACAAAATTTGTATAGTGAATAACCACAAAAAATTCACTATAATCTAAAAAAAATAAGTATACAAAATAATTAAACAAACTTAATAGAAAAGTATTTACCTCACCAATTGAAGGAACTATATTAACTAAAACATTGTCCCGTTTAGCTAAACCGTAACGCACACCACAAACCATTTCATTATCACCTGCTAATTTAATAATTTCATTACACTTAATTATCTATATTGGATTTCATTAATGTAAGGAGCAAACTTTGGCATGTACAGTAGAGTGACCACTTCCCAAATTGTCATAGTTATTAGAAAATGCATAAAGTTCATATATTTGAAGACAATTATTATTTTGTTAGCGGTATATTTGGTCTAGTCAAGACTTTGCGTTCAAACGGGCCAACGTCCAAATATGATACCGAACCAACCTGAAACCTGCAATCCCGTTTATTGGGTTTTTTTTTTCTTGTAAAACACGCTGGATGACTTTGGACTTCTTTCATGCATCTACGACAACTTGTGGTACCTTTCTGTGTTTAAACAGCCTGATATTTACAGCTGTCAGGTTCTTTTTGTAAATGGACTAACCGAATCTGTGTAGTTAGAATGGATGGGCAAAGGTCAGATTTGGGTTAAAACAAAACCAAAAAAATCATATTTTGAGTTTTTAACACCGTTAAGGCGTTCGGTTTCGGTTTTATTCTAGTGGGATTGTTCCTTTATTTTCAGTTTTGGTTTTACAGTTTAGTTTAGGCTTGAAATTTTATAGCAGAAAAGAAATTGGTCAAAAATAACAAGTGTGGTCCCAACTATTTTTGTTAATTGATTATTATACATTTGAGCTAAAATATTTGGGTAACACTATTTATTTTGTTCAATTTTGCAAAAGTCAATTTATGCCCACTTAAATTTTTTTTGCCTAATTCGATATATTGGTTATTAACCAAAGCCAAACCGATCAAATTCTCAAAACCAAAATAACCAAGTCAATGGGTAGTTAAAATTTTGGTTTTGGTTGGAACTCAAAACTGAACGAACCGAACCGAATCATGGCTAGGCATACCTAGTAGTTGTGGCAGGAAGCACTGAATCAACACCATCACTGCGTTTTTCAAAACTGAGAAATTAGTTAAAAGTTAAATATAAATTATTTTACTTTGTGGATCTTGTTTGATAAAAAATGAATTAGAATAAGAGTTGAATTTATTTCGGTTAGTCGATTATTGTTTTTAGCTAGTGAGAAAAATTAATCATGAACCAATTAAATAATAACAAACAAATTAGCCCGAGCTTGATGAAAACAACTCATGAAGCAAGCTTGAGCATCAGAAAAAGAGCCCGAGCTCTACTTCTCATAAGTCAAAGAGAGCGGAGCTTGAGCTAAAAATCGGCTCGTTTACACCTCTAAACTTGCAGACGTCCAAATTTGACCCAACACGTGTTAGAAGATAAGGTTCCACGTCTAGTGAGAACAAACTAGGAAATTGAAATGTAAAATTAAAAACTAAAATATAGGGGCAATTTCCTACATAAAGACTTAAATTATATCATAATAACAAAACAATTTAACCAAATACTAACAGATGTTAAACGACTGGCGGTCTGTGTTGCTTAACAGCTTAATAATAGGCCTTTTTAGGCTTTTCATGAAACATATAACTAAAAACTTTATCATTGTTTACCTCTCATTAGAAACTGCAATTTATACTACTAACTGTGTAAGGTCGCGTTACCGGTAGCCCTACTTTATTGTTGGATTTACTTATAAACACAGTTCATAATATCAGAGTTAATAAAAACATTCGCGGAATATTAAAACATGCAAACCGTTATATTACATAACCATCCTTTCTGGTCTTAATGGACATTCAAATTATTTAAACATAAAACATTGTCTTTTAAAACATCATAACATAACATTTCATTAAGATGCCAGTGTCTCCAAATCCATGCCATGTGCTTCCCCTCAAGCAAGTTGCTCAGTCTACTCACCTGCGTGCATACTAAAAGTCAGCTACGCTGAGTGAGTTCTAGTTAATCAGACAACATACAATACATTCGCATACTAGCATATGCACCCGGAAGTACATACCTTCATATTTTCTTACACACTTACTTACATACGTACTTTCATTCTTTCTTTCGTACTTACATACATACTTTCATTCATACATATACGTTTTAAAGAGCACTCCGCCCTATAACCTTCGCCGATATTATTAGGGTCGGTTCCCTACGTTCGCCGATATTATTAGGGTCGGTTTCCTACATTCGCCGATACTATTAGGGTCGATTCCCTTCATTCGTCGGTTCCCTTCATTCGCCGATATTATTAGGGTCGGTTCCCTACATTCGTGCAATCTCCGAAGAGCGTTCACGTACCATCAATATTTCATACATACATTGTTCATACATCATACATATTCATACATACGTCATTCATACATCATACATATCAATCATACCTTTAACTAACACTTGACGGCACATGCAATATCCGAAGATCGTTCACGCACCGTCAAGCAATCATCATACATAAATCATACAAGGCATACACTTACCACCTAAGGTAAGTTTATTGACTATCACATCGAGTATGCACGCAGCCCCAAAAACAGAACAAAGAAGTGGGGCTAGAAACTCACCTGAACTCTGTTACGTTCACCGCTAATAGTTATTCCCTTCTTTAGCTGTGCACGACTAACTGTATAATAATTACAAGTATCAATTAACTATCACTACCCATATCATGTTTCTAGTCTAATTATAACCCTCAACGAACGGGGGTCCGGGGGCAACGCCCCTGACAGCGGGGTCTAGGGGCGGCAGCCCCTAGCAGGGTCCAAGGGGCAGAGCCCCTGGCTGGGGTCGAGCTGGGGTCAAGGAGTGGAGCATATTTCTATTAACTGTCTTAACACATTTTTCATAGGATTTTAGTTTATTATTTAATCCTCTATCTCCTTCTCCATAACGAATTAAGCCTAATTCATTCGCTAATTCGTTACTTTCATAATCTAGTTCGTTAATCTGATTCGTCCTCTGATTCGTTAACTTATCATAACGAATTGGGCAAGTAACGAATCTCTTGATTTGTTATCTTTCCATGGCGAACTAGTGGGTAATGAATCTCTTGATTCGTTATCTTAGCATAACGAACTGGGTGATCTAATTCGTTATTTTGTCTTAACGAATGGTTGAACTAATTCGCTATCTGGACATAACGAATGGATTGGCTAATTCGTTAGCTTATCCTAATGAACTGCATCTAACCATAACGAACTGCATCCATCTTATCCAGACTTGGACTCAGGGTCAAAGTCAAAATTTCCAAGAACACGAATTGGTTAACAGTTACCCAATCTGAAATTAAACCTTCGTTTCTTAACCAAATAACACGATTTTGTACCATTGAACTCGCAATCCAGGAACCTACAAACCCTAACCATCAAATCGGCCAAGCATTCATGTTTAAGGGTTGCGATTTGGGCATATATAAACGGGTTTCTTTAGGTTAATAGTTAACCCATCAAATGTTAATCAATTTCAATAAGATTTGTTGTTTTGGATTCGTTTATAACAAACTAACACAGATCTACGATTTCCCAAATCAAACCAAACCTATATGAACGATTTCTAAATATAAACGTACCTTAAACGAGTTGTTCTACGAACACGAGCTGGTCTTTGATGTTGTTTTGGTCCGTCACGACGTTCCAGCACCAACAAGCTCGGGTTTTCGCCTTCAGATCTTGGTTCGGGTTTGTGCGTGTTTTCCAAGGTGTAGGCTATGGTGTAGAGATGGATAAAAATGGAAGGGTTTAGGGTTTAAGGGGTATTTATACTCCCTTAAGCCCATGGACCTAAGGACCATTCCATTTGATTTCATTATCTAAAGTCCAAGCCCACCTTTTATTAGTTTATTCATTTAAACTGATAACGACACACTATAAAATAAACGAAATTTATTTTATTAATATAACCGAAAGTAAGATGTTACAAACTGGATGGTGTTGGTTCTTGTTCTCCACCATAGCTAACCTCTCACAAGCCATTTTAGATGATTGTGATACGCCAAATACAGATATTTTGTTGTTTAGCTTCTCTGAATTCTTCTGTTACAAACCAAACCACCATTAACTCTTCTCTGTTGAGTAGTTTTGAGATTAAAAATGCAAACAATAATTAATATATAAGTATTTAGCATAGATACTGAACATACAAGACTTGAAATCCAAGCCGTGTGTAATCAATTAAGATATACCACAAAGCCAACAAAATAAAGCCCTTAATTACGACAAACTGATACTAAATCCCAATCTGAGACCCAAAATCTGGAATAGGTAAACTAAAAACTAAAAAAATGAATAATTAAAAGTGAAATGAAACTAAAAAACACAAATACATACCTGAAATCCAACCGAGCATTAGAAATAAGCAGAAATGGAAGGTTTTAGGGTTTTGAATCAGCAATCTGAAAAGACACAAATTGATACAGGTGAGATGGAAATTAAAAATCAATAATATAGGGTTCTACATTACAGTGAACCCTGATTGTTCTTTTAATATGTAAATAATAAAAGAAAAAAAAGATAACACACAAACACGCACCTGAGCAGCAGAGGAATAGCCAAAGAGACAGTTGAAAGCATTCGTTCCAAACATGTTTGGTGGAGTTGGAGCCGTCAGATTTGGTTGTAAGGAAGCGATTTGGATCGAGCCAGAATATGTTGTGTAGAGTTGACGTTCTTGAGATGTTTGGCGAAGACGTTGTGATTTCCAGATCTAGTGGTTTCATAGGCGGGATGAATTGAAGAATGAGGAGAATTTGAATTTTGATTCATAATATTAAGCTAGTTTGAGTCTTTGAGAGCATAAATGATTGTACATCATGCTTAAAGGGTTGTAAAACTCTTATTTTAAGAGTTTTTTGTGAAAAGACTATCTTGCCCATCCTATATGCATTTTAATATAGTATAGATATATATACTCTGGTTACATCATGCATTCAGATACGGGTATAATGTATTTGAAACACATTAAGTATCGTATGTATTCGGGTTTCTTGGTTTAACCAAATGTATTTGTGTATGCGAGTTTAACATGTTACCTCATGTCCTCAATGTAATCGAGTTAACTTGTAACCGAGTTAAGCAATGTAATCGAGTTTACATGTAAGCGAGTCCTTTGTTTGTAATCAAGTTCATCAATGTAATCGACTTTATGATTGTAAGTGAGTTCATCAAAGTAATCGACTATATGATTGTAAGCGAGTTCATCAAAGTATTCGACTATATGATTGTAAGGGAGTTCAGAAATCGACTATATGATTGTAAGAGGATACATCATATGTTTCCGAACAAGACAAAGTAACTGATTTTGGACATTGTAATCGAGTTCATCAATTTTAAGTGAATTCATTGTAAGCAATTATATAAGTTGTAATCGATTATATTAGAGTAAGCGAATTCATCCATTGCAATCGATCTCAAGATTGTAAGCGAATTCATCCATTGTAATCGATCTCATACAATGTAATCGGTTTTCTATTTGTAACCGAACAAGATCATTGTAATCGATATACACAATTTTAAGCGAGTTCAGAAATGTCATCATTATAAGATTTTAAGTGAACGAGCTGAAAAAGTTGGCCATGGGTTGGTCCTTTAATATCATTTTTTTACTCGTTTATAACCTTAACACTTTATTATGGCTCAGTATCAACCCTTAAATATTTCCTTAACCGTTTTCGGCCAAAACTTGACTCGAGTGACCATAAAGCTTGGACCTTTATGGTTAAAATGTTCAAGGCTAGATCTAAGGTTTCTTACGACCCGTTCATATCCATAAGTTCATTAAGTCCATTTTAAACATCAAGTTTATAACTTTATGGTTCGTTTATACCCGACCTACTCTATGGTCAAGTTTCATAGCAAACCGTTCATAGAAACATAACCTTTAAAGATAAAGTACGTACCTTTACTCATTATTAGGTTATGGTTTAGCTTGGTGATGAACTACAATCTTGTATCTTGCGTGTATATCAAATATTTATCAAGATTTAGGCTAGGTTTGATCTTGGATCTCTCCTTTCTTGCTCACGGCCTCAAGAGTGGTTGTGTGTGTGTTTTTGGAGTGTGTAGAGAATAAGATGGATAAGAATGAGGGATTTAGGGTTTTAGGGAGGTTTAAGGGAGTATTTATACTATCTTAAGCCCATGGACCTAAGACCCATCCCATCCCTTATTCCATCTTTCTCAACCCAAGTTCATACACTTCTAGTATTTAATCTTAATTAAATATTGGCACATGATAAACGAACATAAATCATTTTATTTACTATATTAAATTTAGGATGTTACACGGCGAAACATACATGCATGGTCTAACATTACAACTTCAGTTTTTTTGTAAGGTGGTTCTCATTTCACTTATTACTACGACTTCGGCTAAAGGAACAGGAGGACGACACTAGTTGAATTCATTTACTTTACGCTTGGATATTTATTGCATGACGATCATTGAATCGCACATTTTATATATATATATGTGTGTGTGTTACGTATACGCAAAAACATATGAAAACTCGCCAACAAATTTGTTGACAAATGTATTATTTTAAACGTGTTGTAGGTTAAACTGATGGTGTGTTAAGTGTCACACCCCAACCTACGGTGGAACATGCCAGGGCGCAAAAATATTGTATCATAGATCATAAGATACTAAGTAAAATACATGTGTCAATATCTAAATTATTTATTCATATATCAAATTTTCAAAAGCACGAAAATTGTCTCAAAAATATCATTACAAATAAATATTTAAACCATAAATAACTTAAAATAAATGTGTTCTTCTTTCATCAAAGCAACCTAAGATATCTTCTAAACCTCAATACTTGATTAATCCAATAAAGCTATGTGCGTCATGCGTGAAAATATATATGTTTTTCAACATAAAGATAAGCAAGTAGATCACTGTTTTGTGTATATATAATATTTAAAAAGACAATTCTGTGAAGTCCGAGCCCCGGTGCGGAAGCGTGAATATTCGGTATTATTAACGGTGTGGAGCTCGGATCTAGGGTTATGATCGAATCTAACTCGTATTCACTCTTGAAAGATAATAGTTGGACGGATGAGGTGTATTGGGAGAGAGCCTGATTTGATTGACAATCAACAATAAAGTAGGATGAACAATTGTAATCAAAACACAATAGATAGAAATGGTAATATGAAATATTAGCCGAATAATTCTCATTAAGATGAAACACTCATACATACATTCATACATACAATCAATTAAGAAATATCAGCCGCCATCAGGAGAGCTCACCCTGGAGGCGGAGACTCTCTCAAAGGGATAAAACCCTAAATCTCACACATACACAATACAGTCACTCATACTAGACAAATGAATAAAAACATCTATTTATACTAGCCTAGCATGACTTGGTCTTCAAGCCATCCACCCTTAGTTGAGACCAAAATAATATATTTTTCACCCAAAGATTAATTCGATGCGTCGGTCTAAAATATAAGTCCCAACAATCTCCCCCTTAGACCGATGCCATCGAATTTCTTCCATGATCACCTCATAACTCGTTGTCTTTCATTGAAATTCTCCCCCTCACGTTAAGCTTCTCCCGTTGTTCATTTCGAATCATCACTCTTATATCACTTTTGGATATAGTTGTATGGGCATATGAACAAGGCGTTGAACTTCAAAGATCAACTTCAAGTAACAAGGTTATCACAAAAAGAAATAAACTCATTGTGATTATCAAATAAACTTCAATTCTTCAAAACCGTTTATTCCCATGTAAATCATCTTCAAACCATTCCCTGATTTAAGATAGCATTCAAGTAAACCATAACCCGTTCTTGACTGTTCAAGTGACTATTTCATAGGAGGTTAGACTCTACTGATCATCCTTTCAACATTGTTGCTCGTGATGACTCCATCTTCTCATCCGTACTAGGAAATCTGAAAACTTACAAATGATGAAACGTCTTTGAAAAAAAAACCTTGGATTATTGATCTTGATCAAATTTTCCTTAACTTGAGTCTTTTACTTGATTTGAAGCTAGCCATTTGCAATTAAATTCAAAGATTTTTACTCCCCCAATTTCGTTGCAATTGTCTTTAATAAATGTGTCTTCAAATCAAGTGTGGGTGAAATAATCTTGATCATCCTCATCAAGATTGTAAAAATCTCAGATAAACATATTCAAAAGTTGGTTGACACTAAAAGTGATTAAATCCTTAAGCTTGGTCAACACTTGTTCTTGTAAAGCTTTTGATGAAGTCGTGAAATTGGATGAGGTTTGAATTCCATAAGCTTGTTGATGATTGGAGAAAAATTACCAAAATACCCCTGGTATATATCTTCCGTAGAGAACAGCTTGGTCAAACGGTCAACGGCACCAAAAATCTCAAATGTTTCTTCAAAACTTTGAAATGTTTCACAAACTCTGTTTCCTAGCACACAATGTGCTTGGGAGCACTTTCCTAGCACAAAGTATGCTTGGTTTCATTTCCAAGCACAAAGCATACTCTGATTCAATTTCCAAGTACAAAGTGTACTCGGAAGCACTTTCCTAGCACATAGTGTACCCGGAAAACAAAGTGTGCTCGGAAGCAAAGTGTACTCGGAAGCAAAGTGTACTCGGAAGCAAAGTGTACCCGGGAAGAAAAACACTTGTAATTTTTCAATTTTTCACCGAGCACAGAGTGTGCTCGGGAGCAAAAGTGTGCTCGGAAGTACTTACTATCACAAAGTGTGCTCGGGAATACTTGTGATTTTTCATTTTCTTCACTTAACACCAAGCATGCTCGGGAGCAAAAGTGTGCTCGGGAGCAAGGGTGTGCTCGACACAAACTTGAGTTTTCTCTTCACAAGCACAATTGTTCAAGACAAAACAAAGTATGCTCGAAAAAAAAGAGTTTGCTCGGATAAATAACAAAGTGTGCTTGAGACTTAAAGAAGATAGTTTTCTTGAGAAGACAAAGGATATGCTCTGGGTTTCACAAAGTGTGCTCGAATTTGATGTGCTCGATATAAGATGTGCTCAAAATAATCTGTGCTCGAGCCAAACAAATATGTGCTTGGGCAAAACACCTCCTGTGCTCGAAGCAACACTTAGTCATTTTTCCATACTCGAGTCCAATCTTAATTTTTATAGTGTGCTTGAGACATCAAAACTTCATTTCTGCGTCATCAGTCACTGATTTGCCCTTACAGAACCTGCTCGAATATTCACTTTGCATCTGCTGCAACAAACAATGATGAAATTGCCTTTAGTACCTGTTCATTCTTGACTTGTACGTTCTCCTTATCAGTTTGTACCATCGGCAATATTTTTCAACAAACATCTACTGTTTGTGCAGCACGAGCACACAAAACCCTAATTTTTCAAATCCAAAAACAAGTTTCGGCATCTGAAATAAATCATTGTAGCATCATCCAAGTCATCTCGAAATCAAAGAAACCTATCTTCATATCATAATCAACCTTTTCAGATCTAGAAATAATCAGAATAACACTGTTACATCAGATCTGGACCGTTCTGACCAAATAAACATGAAATTGATGTTGGATATCCAAACGAGTCATCAACCCAAACATCAATTCATATACTTTTCTCCGAATCATCAAATAATTTCAAAACCCCCAAAAATAATTTCAACGAACTTCATCGTTTAACGTCCATGGTGGATTCAAGAGCGAAATGAATCTGTTCAGCGGTTAGTCTGAACAATTCGGTAACCCAGGCTCTGATACCACTTGTGAAGTCCGAGCCCCAATGCGGAAGCGTGAATATTCGGTATTATTAACGGTGTGGAGCTCAGATCTAGGGTTAGGATCGAATCTAACTCGTATTCACTCTTGAAAGATAATAGTTGGACGGATGAGGTGTATTGGGAGAGAGCCTGATTTGATTGACAATCAACAATAAAGTAGGATGAACAATTGTAATCAAAACACAATAGATAGAAATGGTAATATGAAATATTAGCCGAATGATTCTCATTAAGATGAAACACTCATACATACATTCATACATACAATCAATTAAGAAATATCAGCCGCCATCAGGAGAGCTCACCCTGGAGGCGGAGACTCTCTCAAAGGGATAAAACCCTAAATCTCACACATACACAATACAGTCACTCATACTAGACAAATGAATAAAAACATCTATTTATACTAGCCTAGCATGACTTGGTCTTCAAGCCATCCACCCTTAGTTGAGACCAAAATAATATATTTTTCACCCAAAGATTAATTCGATGCGTCGGTCTAAAATATAAGTCCCAACAATCTCCCCCTTAGACCGATGCCATCGAATTTCTTCCATGATCACCTCATAACTCGTTGTCTTTCATTGAAATTCTCCCCCTCACGTTAAGCTTCTCCCGTTGTTCATTTCGAATCATCACTCTTATATCACTTTTGGATATAGTTGTATGGGCATATGAACAAGGCGTTGAACTTCAAAGATCAACTTCAAGTAACAAGGTTATCACAAAAAGAAATAAACTCATTGTGATTATCAAATAAACTTCAATTCTTCAAAACCGTTTATTCCCATGTAAATCATCTTCAAACCATTCCCTGATTTAAGATAGCATTCAAGTAAACCATAACCCGTTCTTGACTGTTCAAGTGACTATTTCATAGGAGGTTAGACTCTACTGATCATCCTTTCAACATTGTTGCTCGTGATGACTCCATCTTCTCATCCGTACTAGGAAATCTGAAAACTTACAAATGATGAAACGTCTTTGAAAAAAAAAACCTTGGATTATTGATCTTGATCAAATTTTCCTTAACTTGAGTCTTTTACTTGATTTGAAGCTAGCCATTTGCAATTAAATTCAAAGATTTTTACTCCCCCAATTTCGTTGCAATTGTCTTTAATAAATGTGTCTTCAAATCAAGTGTGGGTGAAATAATCTTGATCATCCTCATCAAGATTGTAAAAATCTCAGATAAACATATTCAAAAGTTGGTTGACACTAAAAGTGATTAAATCCTTAAGCTTGGTCAACACTTGTTCTTGTAAAGCTTTTGATGAAGTCGTGAAATTGGATGAGGTTTGAATTCCATAAGCTTGTTGATGATTGGAGAAAAATTACCAAAATACCCCTGGTATATATCTTCCGTAGAGAACAGCTTGGTCAAACGGTCAACGGCACCAAAAATCTCAAATGTTTCTTCAAAACTTTGAAATGTTTCACAAACTCTGTTTCCTAGCACACAATGTGCTTGGGAGCACTTTCCTAGCACAAAGTATGCTTGGTTTCATTTCCAAGCACAAAGCATACTCTGATTCAATTCCAAGTACAAAGTGTACTCGGAAGCACTTTCCTAGCACATAGTGTACCCGGAAAACAAAGTGTGCTCGGAAGCAAAGTGTGCTCGGAAGCAAAGTGTACTCGGAAGCAAAGTGTACCCGGGAAGAAAAACACTTGTAATTTTTCAATTTTTCACCGAGCACAGAGTGTGCTCGGGAGCAAAAGTGTGCTCGGAAGTACTTACTATCACAAAGTGTGCTCGGGAATACTTGTGATTTTTCATTTTCTTCACTTAACACCAAGCATGCTCGGGAGCAAAAGTGTGCTCGGGAGCAAGGGTGTGCTCGACACAAACTTGAGTTTTCTCTTCACAAGCACAATTGTTCAAGACAAAACAAAGTATGCTCGAAAAAAAAGAGTTTGCTCGGATAAATAACAAAGTGTGCTTGAGACTTAAAGAAGATAGTTTTCTTGAGAAGACAAAGGATATGCTCTGGGTTTCACAAAGTGTGCTCGAATTTGATGTGCTCGATATAAGATGTGCTCAAAATAATCTGTGCTCGAGCCAAACAAATATGTGCTTGGGCAAAACACCTCCTGTGCTCGAAGCAACACTTAGTCATTTTTCCATACTCGAGTCCAATCTTAATTTTTATAGTGTGCTTGAGACATCAAAACTTCATTTCTGCGTCATCAGTCACTGATTTGCCCTTGCAGAACCTGCTCGAATATTCACTTTGCATCTGCTGCAACAAACAATGATGAAATTGCCTTTAGTACCTGTTCATTCTTGACTTGTACGTTCTCCTTATCAGTTTGTACCATCGGCAATATTTTTCAACAAACATCTACTGTTTGTGCAGCACGAGCACACAAAACCCTAATTTTTCAAATCCAAAAACAAGTTTCGGCATCTGAAATAAATCATTGTAGCATCATCCAAGTCATCTCGAAATCAAAGAAACCTATCTTCATATCATAATCAACCTTTTCAGATCTAGAAATAATCAGAATAACACTGTTACATCAGATCTGGACCGTTCTGACCAAATAAACATGAAATTGATGTTGGATATCCAAACGAGTCATCAACCCAAACATCAATTCATATACTTTTCTCCGAATCATCAAATAATTTCAAAACCCCCAAAAATAATTTCAACGAACTTCATCGTTTAACGTCCATGGTGGATTCAAGAGCGAAATGAATCTGTTCAGCGGTTAGTCTGAACGATTCGGTAACCCAGGCTCTGATACCACTTGTGAAGTCCGAGCCCCGATGCGGAAGCGTGAATATTCGGTATTATTAACGGTGTGGAGCTCAGATCTAGGGTTAGGATCGAATCTAACTCGTATTCACTCTTGAAAGATAATAGTTGGACGGATGAGGTGTATTGGGAGAGAGCCTGATTTGATTGACAATCAACAATAAAGTAGGATGAACAATTGTAATCAAAACACAATAGATAGAAATGGCAGTATGAAATATTAGCTGAATGATTCTCATTAAGATGAAACACTCATACATACATTCATACATACAATCAATTAAGAAATATCAGCCGCCATCAGGAGAGCTCATCCTGGAGGCGGAGACTCTCTCAAAGGGATAAAACCTAAATCTCACACATAAACAATACAGTCACTCATACTAGACAAATGAGTAAAAAAATCTATTTATACTAGCCTAGCATGACTTGGTCTTCAATCCATCCACCCTTGGTTGAGACCAAAATAATATATTTTTCACCCAAAGATTAATTCGATGCGTCGGTCTAAAATATAAGTCCCAACAAATTCCATGCAATAATTGTAAATCACTACAACTAGTCTAACAATAAGTAAAAGTTGTCTTTTCACCCGAATCATATTGAAAACAAGTTATTTCGACGGCGTATGATCATACGATTGAGGATGAGGATGAGATACCAACCATCACAACAAAAGCAAACACATAGTCATGTTCACACGTATCAACTAATAGATCAATTTCAATTCACACATATATTGGAATCGTAGTTAAAATCTATAAGAAGTTTGTTTGTGAGCGCATAACGCCCCCAAAATGTAAAGCGGTAAAAAGGGGGATGTGAATTTACTTACCTTAATAAGTAGATTAAGTGAAAATGAGATAATAAAAAGAACTATGATGAAAACGGTCAAGCTCCTCGAGATTCGCCGAGAAATATTCCTAGTTGCTAATGACAACATGAAATAAATATAGTCATAACAAAATACTAAGATTTATGTCAGGTTTTGAGATTCGATATGGTTGTGTGTAACATTAAAATATTATTAGATACATTTTCGTTAATTATAAAGGCTATTATTATATTTATTAAAGTTATTGTGTTGTTGTTGTTGATGATGATTTTAATAGATAAAATAAATACTATATACAATAATATATTAACGGAAGGATATGAGATAAATTAGTTTGGGCGTTAATATGATAACAATACGTCTTATTTAAGCGATTGGAAGAAAAACATTATCGTTATTATATTTGTTATATGTACGACATATATAACACATACACACACATACATGTATATATATATATATATATATATATATATATATATATATTGCATGATTAATAAAAGTCCAATGACACGAATAAAAAACATTAAAACCGGAGTTCGTTTAATTAAGAAAATGAATTTAAGTATACATACATGTATTAATATCAAAACCTTTTATTAAAAGTAAAAATAATAATAATAACAATTAAAACATCAAAACTAGGCCTGAGAGATTCGAACCCGAGCCCCAGGCTGGTTCAAAGATTTAAAGGATTTGCACCTACCACTAAGGTAGTGTCTAACACGTTACTAGAACCCGATGAGTTTAATTTATACACATACTTTCATTCATCCCCATTATAATTATAAACCCTAGATCTCATAACTGATTAATTGATCATTGTTGATAAAAATTGGTTTATGGTTAACATTAGTCGCTGAAAAACAAACATTAGGTGTATTATAATTACCAGAAAAGGTTATGGATCGATGGTTAATGGTGGTGTAAGTTTCACGGCTGGAGCTTGATATCAAACAAGTTCTTGACGGCTTCGATCATTATAATTGAGTTTGGGTTTACGATGGTGTAGAGGTGGTGTGGTGTGATTTAATTGAATTATAAACGAGTTTATATAATGTTTTAAGAGTGATTTAGTCTGCGGTTCGTTATTAACGAATTAGCTAACAATTGGTTAGTATTTTCCACAATTAAAACGTCTGTGTGAAGCGTTTTTGGTAACTAAATGATCTTATGTGCTCAATTTCGTTTAATATCGCCGATAATTGAGGAACAAGCAAGATGAATGAGGGTTTGTTTGTATGTGTGTGTCAGCTGACGGGAGAGGGACATAGAGGAGCGGAAAAAAAAATTATTCGGTCCTTGATCTATGGTTGTGGGTTCAGCACCAGTGATATGATTACAAATACGAAAGATTCGAAAACTTGAAATGTTACAGCCTTCCCTACTTTTGGAAATTTCTTCCCGAAATTAGAGATTAAGCCGTAACCAAGAGGTACGGGTACTTGGTCATAATTTGGTCTTCATGCTCCCAAGTGAACTCGGGACCACGTTTAGATTCCTAGCGAACTTTGACAAGTGGAATACGGCTACGCTTGGTTTCTTTGTCCATATGATCCACGATTTCTAACATGCTTCTCGATAACGCACATAGATTCATAAATTCGGACTTCGACTAAGGGTATATGTAGATTCCCCTCGGCTAAGCACTTCTTGAGATAGGAAACGTGAAAAGTTTGATGAACATTGGAGAGCTCTTCGGGGAGATTGAGACGATACGCAAACGATCTCAGTCGGGCCAACAAAACGAGGAGATTGTTTATTCCTTTTGCCAAAACGAACTACACCTTTCCAAGGAGATACTTTAAGGAGAACTCGATCACCAACATTGAACTCGAGAGATTTACGGTGCTTATAGGCATAGCTCTTTTGATGGCTACGAGCGACAAGAAGATTTTTATGAATA
The DNA here is from genome assembly GCF_021521415.1 of Bidens hawaiensis. Lineage (NCBI taxonomy): Eukaryota > Viridiplantae > Streptophyta > Magnoliopsida > Asterales > Asteraceae > Bidens > Bidens hawaiensis. Next base: position 16,829 of record NW_027500063.1, on the reverse strand, counting down.
AGAGAGATTCGATCAGAAGTTTCTTGAACAAGCTCAGGACCGGTGATTTGCGATTCACCAACCTCGTTTCAACAAATCAGGGAACGACACTTTCGGCCATAGCTTCAAAAGGTGCCATGCCAATACTAGTGTGAAAACTATTATTGTACGAACACTTTACTAGTGGTAAGTGAGTATCCCAATTTCCACCAAAGTCTAGTATGCAAGAGCGGAGCATATCTTCGAGAGTTTGGATTGTTCTCTCAGATTGACCATCGGTTTGCGGGTGAAAAGCAGATCTTAGATCAATACGTAACTCCACCTGACGAATGGGAGGGAGTCCGGAAACGTCATCGGGAAAGACTTCGGGGAAGTCACAGACAATCGGGATGTCAAAAGGTTTCTTTTCTTCATTGGATTTTGTGATGACGTGGGCTAAGAAAGCGACATACTTCTTGAGTAAGTAACATTGGGCTTCGAGGCACGACATGAGGTTTAGCTTTGAGAAGGGTTTTTCTTCGAGAATGTTTAGAATCATGCCCCCATCGATAGGGATTCGAATGAGTTTCTTGAAACATAAAATTTTGGCATGGTGGAGAGAGAGCCAATCGATACCAATAATAAAGTCAAAGCTACCCATTTGCATAGGGATAAGGTCGATAGAGAACTTTTGCCCATTGAGAGTAATCGTGCAATTTCGAATGACAGAGTCAATAGTGATCGAACTACCGTTTGCTATCTCTACTGTGAAGGGCTTAGATAATTTACTACGTGGGACATCAAGTATGTATTCAAAATCAAAGGAAATAAAGCTCCTATCGGCTCCCGAATTAAAAAGTACCGAAGCATGGTTCTTATTAACTAGAAACATACTGTTCACCACATCATTCGAGTTTCGGGCTTGATGAGCATTGATGGTTAAAGCTTGTCCTTCAGTTCCTTGAGGTGCTTGGATTTGAGAAGTTAAATCTTGATGTGTTGGAGCTTCATAGGCTTGCATGACCATGGGTTGGGCTTGAGGAGTTGGAGGAGCCATGAGTGGGGGTACTTGGGGTTGATAAGCTTGTACTAGATAGGCTTGGGAGGTGTAGTAGGTTTGTGGTGCAACATAGGCTTGGTGGGCTTGAGCGAGTCGAGTACACGAGTTACGGAGGTGATTTGGGTCACCGCAATTGTAGCAAGCCCTAACGGGGTTAATGATTGGAGCATGAGGGATGACTCGGCTGGGTTGATTTGACGGAGCGAACCGTGGTGGAGCGGCTTTCACACTAGGTGATTCTCGACTATATTGGGTAAGGTGGTCGAATCGGTGGCATTGGTGCACACCCGACAAGTGGCTTGGGCCGGGTGGTGGCCTTGGAAAGTGTTGCAATACGGGTGTGGTTCGGTGTAGGGCTTCTTGGTTGGAGGGGCTTGTTGGGCTTGTGGTTGATCAAAGACATAGTTTTAGGAGTTAGGTTTTCTCTTGTTATTGCGATAGTGGGATGAGTTGTTGTGGCTGTTATTCTTGGAGGATTCTTGATTAGAGGATTCGGGCTTAGATACCTTAGTGGGCTCGGGCATGGGCTTATCATTGGGTTTCTTAGAACTCTTCTGCGTCAAGGTCTGGGCTTAACGTGGTTCTCGGTTAGGGTGCCGGCTAGAGTGATGGCATCATGAAGAACTTTCGGGTATCGACTCAGAACGAAATCTTGGATTTGCATAGGCAAACCCGAGATGTACTTATCAATGGCCCGCTCAAAAAGAGTAACCATATGCGGGATGAGCAAGCTCAGTTAGTGAAATCGATTATTGTAAGTGACATTATTATCACCTTCTTGCTTTAAGTTCCAAAACTCCTCTTCCAACTAACGGAGTTCATATTTTGGGCAGAACCTTTCGAGCATGCGTTTCTTGAGGTCTTCCGACGGAAAAGCCATGGCAACCTCAGCGCCAAGAGCGTACTTTTCACCATTCCACCAAGTGACGGCACTCGATTTCAAGGCGCTCGAGGTGTAGGTAGTATTTTTGTCTTCCAGGCAAGCACAATAGAGAAACACACTTTCCATGTGTTCAAACCATTGGAGGAGGGTGGTAGCACCCTCGGCTCCAAGGTAATCGCTTGGGTTAGCACTTGTGAATTGCTTGAAGGAGCAAGAAGTTGGGTTTTTATTCACGGGGGTGGCAGCGGCATTCACAGTTTGGAGTTGAGAGATGATTGTTGGGAGAGCTTCCATGATACCCTTAGCGATGCAGTGCGGCCTGAGTTGCCGGTGCGACGGTTATGTTTGATGAGGCGGGAAGTCATACTACAAGGGTAAAATGTGTAAAATTTCATGAGGCTCGGTTGATTTTTGTAAAAATATGAGTTTGTATACTTGTGAATTTTATTAATAATTTGAGGTTGTGATTGTGGTTGATATTAAGAATTTCATTACTTACGAGACTTGATTATATAAATTTTAAGCATTACTTAATATTTTGAGAAAAATAAATAAATATATATGTATTATAACAACATAACTTAAAATGATATTCATGGGTTCATTTTTGGTTAGGGCTTCATGAACCACCATGGGTCCTTCCAACAAATGAAAAATATCAAACACCAAATAAACAAAATCAATCGAAAATCGGATTTGAGGGGGTGTTGAGGTAGATGGTGGAAGTAGTTCGGGAACCACCCCATTATACATACTTCATCCATCCTATCAATAAAACACAATATGGAAAAACCGAGTTTAGCCACGAATCACCGTGAATTCGGTTATAAATTAAGGATGTGATCGTCACATGACCACGTTTGATACAATGAGGGTAGTAGATTCGGGTACATTTGGTGTGATATGCTTTGGCTTAATAAGTTTCACACCCTTAATGACCACTCATGGAAGGAAACCGGGTCTCGCGGTTGATTGAGATTTATACGCATTGCACTTCCTTAGGCTCGCAATCCCTGGTGTCAAGGGTTCGGTAAACAAGTGCGTCCCTCTTACAGTTTACTACATATCCGTTCCACGAATCATCCTCAAGGAGAGGGGAGTAAAAGGTGGGATTTTTTAAGGAAAATCCCGATTAAAAATTTTCTAGAGTTTTTAAAAATATTTTTTTAGAGTGAGGCATAACCTCAGAATAAGTGTGTTCTTTTGTGTACAATTGTATATGATAAACAATATAAATATGCTAAGCTATGTACAAAAAATTAAACAAGTAGGGTGCACGTATAGGAACACGTATAGGGACCCTAAGCATGTTACTAGGTCGTTACGTCTATTCACATATCTTATAGCCTTCGGCTCTAATACCAATCTATCACAACCCAACCTATGGCGGAACATGCCGGGACACGCCAATATTGTATCATAGCTTAGAAGACAATAAGTAAAATACATGTGTGATGCTAGACTGTTGCTATCTAGTCAAAAACAATTAAATCAAGTTCCTAATCACCTAAGCAAGCTAGGGTAAATAGAGTGTCGAACACAAGGAGTATGTGGTCAACGTAATCGTGTAACTCAATTATAATATTATGAAGTAATGAGTTTTAGTGTTTATCACACAAGCAAAATAAGAATGTGTTTTAATACTGATTAAACAACTTCACAAATTCAAGCAATCAACAAAAGTGAATCATCCCCGGGGTTCAAGAATGTAATTTAACAGTTTTTCATGCAACCTAAATGATTAATTATCAAATACTGACTAAAGACTTTTTAACGAATTAAACCTTAGGCACCAATAATCGCTAACACATGGCACTGGTTATCAAACGGTCTCTTCCATTGTGACTCAACTAAGGGAAATTGTATGCTTTGTTGTATTCAATCTAGTCAAATCAACCCTATAAGAAATTTCTATAGAAACTAGAAAACTTATCGTTCTTATCAACGTAAACCTAAACCGATTGAATGCACATCAATACTCATAGATTAATCAATGATAATTACAAATTGTATGTTCTTGGTTACATTAAAAACTGAATAAATTACAAACTTTAACCCCGGGAATGAATCGAAGAGATTAGCCGAGCCTCGACATCATGGAATCTTCAATTATGATGATATGGAACATGAATATGATGTCGGTATGATCTGGAATGATGGAATAGCCCTCTTGTAGCTCTGGAAACTGCCTGATATTAGTTGGTGAATGATAGGGTCGACATAGGATGAAAAACAAAAACACCCTAATGTTCCTGTCATCGTAACCCATCGCGATACGCGATAGGGTCTTCTATGGTCCATTGCATATCATGATGAACCATGGTCAACATATTAATAATTAAACCCATCGCGATACGCGATGGGTCTTCAGGCCTGCCCATCGCGTATCGCGATGGGTATTCTCATCAAAAATTATATATTATTTTCTCGTTTCGCATGCTGGACGTCCCGGCTCTTCATCTCGTGCATCAACAGGTCCAAATTAGGTACTTTAATGTCTATGACCTGAAATACAATAAACACATATAAATTATCGAAGTTCCCACAAAAATTTGTTAAAAATTGTAAATAAACGAACTTAACTATATACAAATTAACCAACCATCACATCCTCACACTTATCATTTGCTTGCCCTCAAGCAAACTCTAAAGTAAACATTAACCTTCATCATAGGTATGTGAATTATCACCATTAATACTAGGTTGGTTTAAGTTCATACCCAGCTTCTCAGACTAACACTTTCTAGATTGACATCCCACAAATAAGGTTAACCGCCGAGATGAGTATACTTTGTTTCTGGTTAAGGCATACATGTTCATACCCCCTCACACTATCAACACTCCTCTCGGTTTAATATCTGGACAAGCAAAAGATGTGCCAATATATGTCACTACCCTCAAATACCAAATATGAGTTACAACTTAATAAGCTTGCAGCGCAGTCTTATCTCCACCCATTACCCACCGGTTGCATAAAGACTTGGACTAAGGTTTTGCTGATGCTTAGGTTTTGGTGCGGATTAAACATATTTAGTGACCAAGGTGGATGAAACCCACTTTTACAACTACACGAACAACTAATCAAAAAGAAACAAACTGCTAATTAGATAACTGAATACAAACACACTTCATTTTGGCTTTTTGCTGAATTTTCCATTTTTTTGCACAACTAATAAACAATAAACTGAAAATATAAATATACAACTCTGACGATCACATATTTAACTCTTTTAACAATATACAACACGATAACAAACTGGATTTCATCACACAAGGTTAAAAAATGAAGGCTAAGGCTGAGTTGGTGTGTAATGTTCAGTTTTGCAAATGAAAAGGAATAAGGTCCAAACGGGCCCTTGGGGGGTAATGTTGGGCAAGGAATTTTATTTAGAAGGGGAAAAGTATGGACGAGTTTTCTAAAGTCCTAATCTCCATACAGGTGGTAGTATTAAGATCTCGATAAGCACATGACAAGCAATTTCTAATTCTGTGAAACATACTGGTTTCCCTCAATAAATGATAAGACATGTTTTATATTTATTATATAATATGTGTATTAAGTATAAGGGGCTATCTCACTATATATATGGAATTATGGGCTGTCGATATGAAACATGTATACCCGTCCCCTTGAATCTTTATCCCCGCCTAAACGACCTCATTTTCAACTTCTCTTTTTGAAAACATTTGTGATTAAAACTATCGAGAAGCTGAAAAACCAACCATGACCAGAAACCTGTAACTTGGAATTAATGACAATAATTAATAGTTAATAACTTTGGTTTCCGAACACTCTTGGAGGTACTATCGGGCTAAAATTTTCAAAATTTCCCCATCCCTAGACTTAAGGTTTACATTGTCCTCAATGTTAAAATATTTAAACAATTAATGAACATTTGAGGGACTAGGTTGAAATTGACTGTTTAACAACTTAAAATCCCAGGGCTCTAATGTGATTGTTCTACTATCAATTATACAATTACACTTTTAACACTCAAAATTGAAATAAAAAAATAGATTATGTAACTGAAATCACCTGATATGAATGATAATGCGATACAAAAATGTGGCTCGCAAACACTCGTCTCATCCAAATACCAACCGAACAACTGAATCTGCAAAATCTCGAGACGCATAGAAGCAAGCTTCTCACAAGTGTAAGAAATAGGTCTTTTAAGAGTTATGTAAAAATGATTTTTCTGTTAATTTTATCAAAACAATTACCGAGCCGAATTAATTAATATCTTAATAAAGTTTGTTAAACTAATTAAATGGGTTAAAAGACCTAACTCACATTCGTAGGAATCAAGATTGCATTTAGCGTATGCAACAATCCCTTTAAACCCCCCCCCCCCGGTAGCCCGGGTGGACGAGTGAGGTCTCGTAAGGGTTTATAGTGAACTACACCCACAAAGTTCCAAATACAACACAATATACAATAAATCAAGTACAGCAGACATCCAACAAAAGATATATATATATATACAAATTACCTAAACAATTTTTCCCAATATAATATTATTATGTACGGACCATGATAATCTAATTCAAAATAAAGGGAAAATAAAAAAAAATTATATTACCTGTAGTCTGCTGAAATCTAAGCTACTCATCCATCTGAGCATCGCCACCGACATCTTGTTGTTCCACATGCTCTGCAGGAACTACAAGTGTAGGCAGAAGTGGTACCTGCGAATGAGTAAATAATAACCTGAAATAATCATCATGACGAGCCAGATGGGCCCGTGTCTCCTCCTGCATCGCCGGCAGCTGCTGATAAATCATGTCAAGTGTGACTGGCTACTGCGGCTACGGTGGCGGCTGGCAGAGTGGATACTGCTGATATAGCCGCATCATACGCAGGATCAGCACATGTTGCCGGTGTGTCAGAACTCCCATCTGTAATGATACAGGAGCGGTTGATCCTGGAGGTGGCGACATCTGTGGTCCCTGTCTAACCTGGAGTAGCGTGGTTGGATCCTGTAGCTCGCAAATCTCGGCCCTCCAAGCATCCTATAACCCAAAAACCTTGGTATCTCGTCCAGGAGTAATGAACTCGACTGGATATCTCTCTAAAGCCCCAACACTTTGTGTAATCCTAGTAATATACGGTCGCAATGATAAATGGGCCGATGCACCCTGTAAACACCTGGCTCTGGCAAACGATGTGAGCAGCAGCATCGCGATGTTGGCCTCCCTTACAGTAATGATCAACAGGAGGTAAAACATATCTAAGTTGCTATACTTATCGCGAACCAAACGACGGTCGGCAATAGTGTAAGCAACAGTCTTATGAATATAGCGATAGATGGGGTCCCTGATGGATGATGCCACCACTGAACTCGAGTGCCCCGTCTGCGATCTGCTCCCAAAACTGTGCTAATTGAGCCTCTACAACCAAAACTCCCTTACCGCTATGACCGTAGAGTATAACCTCTAAAGCTCTATAAAAACACGGGAGTCTGAACCTCCTCCCGAGTGTAAAAACCCGTGGCCACAGCGAAATCAGGGATTGACATCTCATAAACTTGTCATCCAAGTGAGAACGACATGGCATGTGGATCGACAAAGTTAGTGGTCGTATGGAGAAAGTCAAAATGAAATCGAGTCACACGTGAGCACCTAGACCCACCGAGCCGATATCAAGTCCCGTAATCTATCCTCTACTCCTAGGGTACCCAACAATGCCCAATCAAAAGACCTATGCCTACCAAGCTGCATCCCCCTAATCTTAGTCAATCTAGTATATTCCTCAGTCAGAATACTGAACCTGAGCACCATATGATGCGTGCGTCGTAATTGACAACTATGTACCATCGTAATGAATCACGCAAGGTGGCCTCTTAGGCGGCTGTATGAATTGATGTGGCTCAGGATCACCCTGTGGAGCAGCAACGGGGCCACGACGGCCTGCCCCCTTAGGTCGGGGCCTCGATCTCTTTCGCCCGGGGGAGCTTGAGGATCCTGAGATATCTGACATATCTGTAAAAAAATTACACATTTAAGTTAGATATGTTAACAATAAACTATGGCGATGACCGTATAACATTTCAATCGCGGTCGTCCCACATAATAAAATAATATTAAAATAATAAAAAAATAAAAATAACTAAAGACGAAAAATTTGGGGGCACCCTGCACGTATTTTTAAAAATCAGATCATCACGCCCAAATGGAGATTGAGTACGGATGGTCAATCAATAATCATTTCAATCTCAAACTACAAGTTATCCCCATGACTCGATTAAATACTTAAACAAATATTTACGACTCGAAATAATAGACACACACACAATTATTAACAAACTGACTCGAACAAATATAACCAAATTGACTCACCATCTCGAATAACATGCAAACACATAATTCCCATGTCGGCGAAACAAATAATTAGGTGACAGGTCGGGTTGGTGAAATAAAATAATATAAATTATTAGTATATAAAGATCAAAAATATCGTTTAATCTCGAAACGTCGCTATCATTAAAATAATAATAAAATAATGATTTTAAAATTTTGAACTTATAAAAAAAACGACTTGTTACCCCTATGTTTATCATAACCGACATATCTCAACAAACTAATACTCAATTCAAACAAAATAACCCGGCAATCCAGCAAAACTTTGACATCCCGAGATTAATCATAACCAAATGAACCAAACCACCTTTATCTAAACCCAACCACCCGAAACCCGCATACCGATAAACATTCAACCCGACATAATAAATTAATATAAAATGCGTACCTCGATGTCGGGTCTAATAAAAATAATAATAATGAATGGTAAGAGTGGTGGTGACTGATGTTTGGGCGGAAGTGGATGATGATGAACAGTGGACAGCGAATGGTGGTGGTGTTCTGGTAACGGTGGTGGACGGCAGCGAATGGTGAATAGTAACAGTGGTGATAGTTGTGTTGTGGGGATGCTAGTGAACGGCGGTGGTTTATGTTGGTGATGATGAGTGGTGGTGATGTAGATGATGACTGGAGATGGACTGCGGTGGTGGTGTGGTGGCTGTGTGCGATGGTGATGATTGTTACAGTGGTGGGTAATATGTATGGTGGCGAACGTCGGTAGACTGCTGCGACAGTGGTTAGCGGTGATGTATGGTGGTTATGGTTTTGATGTAATGGAGAAGAAGAAAAAAGGTTGTTTTTGTTTTCGGAGTACCCATGACCCATCGCAACACGCAATGGGTTAAAAACACATGGCTCGCGTATCGTGACCCAATTTGATTTCAATTAGAGTTTGGTAGGACAGTGATATGCGATAAGTGATTAGGGACGTCATCGCGTATCGCGTTGATGTCACATAGTCAGAGATATCATACTCCATCGCGATACATGATGGAGTTGTTGAAAAGGTCATCGCGTATCGCGATGGCACTTTTCCATGGAAAGTTTTACCCAAAGTTGGGTCTGGACATTTTCCGACCCGACCACTTTTCGACATCCCGACATCACCCTGAACACGTTTCCGAACTCAAAACATACTTTACGTACCTGGAAAGACATGTAATAGAACAAACTCTTACCGATCTTCATAAAATTGCAAGTCCACCAACAATTTTCCCCACACTTGATGTTTCCTGCACCAAACTCAAGACAACAATCAATACACGACTCAAAAAAACTAATACAAACTGGACAGATACTTACAAACCCCAGTTTGCCTCCCGTAAGCGCTGAATTTCGTGTCTACAGCTCGACAATGCCTTGAACACTCAATTGTCTTCATAAACCAGTGAGGTCACAATGAAACTCACCGATTCCTTTTCCATGTTTTGAATATCCTTCTTTTCCAGATATGGCTTCAATCTATAGCCATTCACCACTTGTCTCAAATGGTCATCAAAATATTCAATATCAAATTGACCATGATTTCCAACTCCAACTACCAAGTACGGGCCCGTCCACTTACTTTTCAACTTAGCCGGAAAAAGCTTCATTCTTGTGGTGTATAACCAAACCTTTTGTCCCACTTCAATGTTCTTCAACCGAATATTAGCATCGTGGACCTTCTTCATCTTTGACTTGTACGCGGATGCACATTCATACTCTTCGTCCTTTAACTTTTCAATTTCACACAAAGCCAACTTCCTTGCTTTACCTGCATCATCGTAACTTATATTATCATTTTTAGTAACCTAATATGCTCTTTGTGCAATCTCTACCTCCATACACATGTCTATAAGGAATGGTACCAATCGGCATTTTGTAAGCAGTGTGGTAGGCCATAGAGCATCGGTCGACTTGGTTGATCAATCTTTTTGTTCCGTCCTAACTGTCTTTTGTAAAATCTGTTTAATTGGCCGATTAGGCACCTCAACTTGTCTACTCATTTGTGAATAGTAAGGTGTGGCAATTCTATGATCAAAACCATACCGTTTAAGAAATTTTCCAAACTTAAAGTTTTTGAAATGAGATCCCCCATCACTTATGATGGTTCGGGGGACTCCCAATCTTGAAAATATATTTCTTTGCACAAAACCGTGTGATCATTCGTCCTAGTGGATATCGTTTAAACCCATTTAGACAAATAGTCGACGACCACTAGGATGTATAAATTACCATGTGAATTCGGGAATTGGCCTATGAAATCGATTCCCCAAACATCAAAAATATCAACTACAATGATCGGGTTCAAGGGAATCTCATCCGTCTTAGAAATGCTCCCTAGTTGTTGACACTTAAAACAGTGTGTCGCGAACTCGTGAGGATTCTTAAACAATGATGGCCAAAAGAAGCCACTTGTAAAGATTTTTTTCTAGCTCTTTTCTGGCCACTAAAGTGACTCTCACACGCGGACAAGTGCGTGTGTTCCAACACGGATCTGACATCCTCCTCGGGTATGTATCATCTAATAATCTAATCTGAACCAGTCTAAACAAATCTGGGTCATCCCAAATATATTGTTTGGCTTAGGACATCAAATGCTTCTTCTTTCTCCTTCGCCAATGCTCCGGTATATCACCTGAAACTTTAAAATTAATAATATGAGAAAACCAGGGATTTTGTGAGACTGCCAAAATGTGTTCATCCGGGAAAGAATCGTTAATGGGCCCACACTTCTCACTTCCTTTCTTTTCCCGAATCTCTAGATCAAATTCCTGTAGTAGAAAAACCCATCTTATGAGCCTCGGTTTTGCATCCTTTTTCTCCATAAGGTACCTAACTGCAGAGTGGTCAGAATTAATAATAACATTACTACCCCAAATATAAGACTGGACTTTGTCTAGAGCATATACTACCACCAGTAACTCCTTCTCGGATGTTGTGTAATTCAATTGAGCATCCGAGAGAATTTTACTTGCATAGTATATGGTAACGGGTTTCTTGTCAACCCGTTGACCCAAAACAGCCCCGACCGCATAATCACTTTCATCACATATTATTTCAAAAGGAAAATTCCAATATGGTGATTGCAAGATCGGGGCTTCGACCAATTTCAGTTTCAAAATATCAAAGGCTTTAGTACATTTATCATTAAAGTCAAACGGGGCGTCCTTTAGCAATAAGTTACATAATGGTTTAGTGATATCACTAAAACCCTTAATAAATCGTCTATAAACCCCGGCATGCCCCAAAAACGATCTAATGCCTTTGACATTCATGGGATGAGGTAGAGTAGAAATAACTTGAACCTAGCTCTGTCCACCTCAATCCCACGACTTGACACAACATGGCCCAAAACAATCCCCTTTTGGACCATAAAATGGCTCTTCTCCCAACTAAGAACCAAGTTCGTTTCAACACATCTTTTCAATACTCTTTCGAGTTGATTTAAACATGCCTCGAAATATGTGCTGAATATCGAAAAATCATCCATGCAAATTTCTAAAGACTCCCCCACCATATCGGAAAAAATACTCTTCATGCACCTTTGAAAGATGGTGGGGATGTTACATAGCCCAAATGGTGTTCGCCTAAATGCGAATGTGTCATATGGGGACGTAAAAGTAGTTTTCTCCTGATCTTCAAGATGAATAGCTGTCTGGTTATACCGGAATACCCGTCTAAAAAGAAATAAAATTTCTGACCAGATAGCTTTCAACAATTTGATCGATAAACGGAAGCGGAAAGTGATCTTTCAATGCTTTCACGTTCAGTTTCTGATAATCAATACAAATACGCCACCTGGTTACCGGCCAGGTGGCGACCTTGTTAACTGAGTCGTCCTTGACGACCTAGATGCCCGCTTTTTTTTGGTACTGTCGGTGTCGGGCTTACCCACATGCTATTCGAGATGGAAAAAATTATCCCTGCGTCTAACCACTTCAGCACTTCTTTCTTCACCACTTCCCGCATTTCGGGTTCAACCTCCGCTTAGCATCATGGATGAGTTTGACATCCGGATCTGTAAATATTTTATGCATTACAATTGAAGGACTGACTCCCTTCAAATCCGTTGTTGTCCTCCCGATTGCTTCCTTGTTTGCAACCAGCACCGCCATCAAAGCACTTTCCTGTTCAACAAATAAATTAGAAGCTATAATAACATGTAAAGTCTCATTCTTACCAAGGAAAGCATATTTTAAATGCTTTGGACGCTCCTTCAGCTCGACTTTTGGTGCCTCTTGTAGTGACGGTTTCAGCCCGATATCTATTTCTCGGGAAGCGATTCCACCTGAACAAACCATGGTGGACAGTCTCCTCGTACAGCTGCAATCTCCAGATGTCTCTCCTCCTCTTCAGCAACTTGTCTGTTTCCACCTGTAACATGTCAAACAAAAAAACACGTCTCCGTTGCGCCATCCGTGCTGACGCCAAAGTCGTATAATGTAACATCCTGATTCTGATAAGATTAATAAAAAAAATTGTTTTTTTTATATTGTATCGTTATTGGTTTAGAAAAACAAACTGTGTGATGATGGACTTTAAAAGACGGAAAAGAGATGGAATAGGCCTTCGGTCCATGGGCTTAAGAGAGTATAAATACCCCTTAAACCCTAAACCTTTCCATTTTTATTCACCTCTACACCATAGCCTACACCATCAGAAACAGACACTAACACTATCCTATATCCCGACTCAAGATCCAAAGGTGAAAACCCGAGCTTGCTGGGGCTGGAACGTTGTAATGAACCGAACCTACATCAAGACCAGCTCGTGTTCGTGAACCGACTCATTAAATACATTTATACTAGAATGTTCATTTAGGTCGAATTCATTTAGGTAATCTTAGATTTGTATACATATGGTAAAAACGAATCTAATGTGATAATTCTTGCTGAAAACCACTAACGATTGGTAGGTTAATTGCTTGCCTAAAGAACCCGTATTATAGATGCTTAAACCCCACCCTCTAAAACCCGATATTTGAATGAATGGACGACTAGGGTTTGTTGGCGCTGGTATGGCGAATCCAACGGTACCATAATCGTGATGTTTCGTTAAGAAACGAAGGTTTAATTGCAGATCTAAGATATGTTGACTGTATGGTGTTCTTGAAAATTTTGACTTGACCCTGGGTCAAAGTATGGATAAGACTGATGAAATTCGTTATGGTAAGATAAAGAATTAGTTCATCAATTCATTATGCCCAGATAACGAATTCGTTCGACCATTCGTTAAGACAAGATAACGAATTAGCTCATCCAGTTCGTTATGTCAGATAACGAATTAGGCTAACGAACTAGGATAGCGAACCAGATAACGAATCAGGTGATTCGTTACTCCCAATTCGTTACCACTAAGATAACGAATTAAGTCATGTTCAGCTTAACCCCAGCCAGGGGCTCTGCGCCTTGGACCCGCTAGGGGCTGCGCCCCCTAGAACCCTGCTGCCAGGGGAGCTGCCCCAGACCCCCGTTGAGGGTTATAACTAGACTGGAAACGCGATATGAGTGGTGATAGTTAAATTGATCCATGTAATTGTTATACAGTTAGTCATGCACAACTCAAGAAGGGAATTACCATTAACGGTGAACATAACCGCATTCAGGTGAGTTTCTAGCCCCATTACTTGTTTGTTTTCGGGGCTGTGTGCATACTCGATGTGATAGTTAATACACTTACCTTAAATGGTAAGTGTATGCCATGTATGATTTATATGTTAATTATGTGTATCTTGAATGTGAACGAAAGCTTGTCGATACGTGAACGATCTTCGGATATTGCATGTATTTACAAGGGCGGTATGTATGTAACGGATGAATGTGTATGATAGATATATGTACAACATATGAATATGTATGAGCGAGTAAAGAATGTATATGTATGTTATGGGTATGTAAAGACAAAATGTACAAAGATGAAGAAGTAAGGGATCATACCCTAATAATATCTGAGATAGAGAAGAAAGGGATCAGACCCTAATAATATCAGAGATAGAAAAGTAAAGAGGGATCAGACCCTACTAATATCTGAGATAGACAAGAAAGGGATCAGACCCTAATAATATCTGAGATAGACAATGGAAAAAGGGATCAGACCCTAATAATATATGAGATAGAAAAGGAAGGTATCAGACCCTAATAATATCTGAGATAGAAAGGACAGTAATTATATAGTATGAAAGTAATAAAGTATGAACGTATGTATTCAGTTATGTAATGAATGTAAACTAGTAAAGTAACTAATATGTATCTTCGGGTGCATAATTGAAGGTGAGTATATATATTTTTATAATATATGATTAACTAGAACTCACTCGGCGTAGCTGACTTTTAGTATGCACGCAGGTGAGTAGAATGAGACAGTTGGCTTCAGTGGGGACACATGACGGAAGAATAAGAGTTTGGCATCTGAAGATGCAAGTTGTTTTATGTTTAATGTTTTAATGATAAAAGACAAGAATGTTTTAAGACAAGTCATGAATTATTATGTAATGTTTATGAAAGTTTTATATACCGCGTAAAGTTTTAATTAACTCTGATATTTAGAACGGTGTTTATGAGTAAATCCAACATCTAATGTAGGGCACCGGTAACGGGGCCTTACAAGTTGGTATCAGAGAAAAGTTCGAGAGATTTAAGCATCCTACATGCTTAGACTAGAACAGAGAATGGATTAAGTAAGAAAAGAAAGAAGATGCCAGTTCAAAAATGCCATGTGTCACTCAAGCAAGCTAAGTAAAGGTAAAGTACGTGATTAATTTCACATGTAAAGTAGAATGATGAATGAATGCTAGCTTAATTGCTAGAGAACGATGTATGATGTAGCTTAACTGCTAAATAAATATGTATGAATCTATCTAAACTGCTAGGATAGGATATATGATATGAAACTATTTGAGCTGTCTAACTGTAGAAGTAGAACAAGCATAAGTGGACTCGCAAAGGGAAGTGTATAGGACACGGAGAGTAACGTGATCAGCTAATCATAGCTGGCCACTGTTATTACCTGTTAGCCTTACTATCCTTGTACTAAATGGTTCCTTAAGTGATGAATTTTGTGTTTCCTTATAGATACGAATGGCTGGAGCTAGGAAAGTTATTGAAAAGAGACGTACGACGTATGTTAGCCAAGCATTGTCGAGAACCGTCTAGAATCACTTCTAACACTGAGGAGAAGGAAGTTAGCTGGTCAAAATCCAAGTAACCACGAAGTATCAACTTGACCCTGTTGTTCAAGCTCCATTGCTCAACGTACACTTTGTAAGAACTTGAATTCTGAAGTCTCTAAAAGCCAGGATAATTGAGAATTCTGGAAAAGAGTAAGAAGATGATGAAAGGAAGAGGAATCAAGCGTGTTAATTCGTAAAGGTTATGAAAGAGAGAGCCGAGTGGTGCAACTACAAGTCATTCAAAGTTGCGATCCCCAAAGCTGACTGTTTGGGAGACGCAATCACTACTCTTCAATCGATAACCACTAGACAAGTTATCCGCATTCGCGAGTGCCGTCCCGACCAAGATTGGTTAGCTGCTACCAAATCCTCGATTACGAAGCAATGTATTGTAGATCATTGACATAGAAACCCCGAGAGATTAAGCAATGAGATGAGATTGAAAGAATGGTGATGAAAAGTTCTGTCTACCCGAAGTGAAGGGCGAAATGAAGTTCCTGAACTTGAAAGCGAAGATTACACACCAATAACCACGAGTTCAACCGAATGTCAGGTAGGTTATGCCCATATGTTAACACTAAGCTATAAGAATCAACTGCTATTGAGAGTGCCACAAATTTCGCATACTAGTCAGGCGAATAAACCTGTTACTTTTGAATCTTTCGACTCGCAGATTTTACAAGACCTGAGTATATTTGTTGGAGAAAAAAGAAAATAAAAGTTTCGCCCCTGTTAAATGACCCTACTCAGTTCTGAACCCTAAGAACAATCAACCGAGAGTGAAATAGTCGTTAAGACCTTGAAAGATGCATGGTGATGTAAGTTGATAAAGATAGAAGTTTGTTATAATGTGTAAGCTCATGGTAAGCTCAGCTTGTCAATTCCTTAAAGTGTAAAAAGTGGACATTATTCTCCCATTGTACTGCAAAACCCGCATGTTACAAGTCGTAACCCATTTTGCCAAGAATGCACCTACTGAGCTGGAGAGTGAAAAATGATCTGATCAGACTAGCCAGACCAACTTACATTTAACCCTAAAAAGCCAAGAAGATCTAAGTTGTCACAGTACTTTCTAGTAAACGTATATCTGCTTCATATTTTTGATTCATGCGAACAAATTTTCTAGCCACCATTAGTAAACTACTAAATAAATGTTGTCGTGTCTGAAAATTTATAGTAGAAACCACTAGTGATGCTTGTTAAAATAACGAGAATTTAAAACTGTAAGATAGATTAAGACATGATTCCCTTTTACTTGTATTTATACCTTAACATTCGATGTGTTTTGAATGATTGCTGTCTGAGTATAGCCAATAGTTGTAAAGTAGATAATAAGGTAAATCCTAATGTTGTCATGACGGTCCTATGTGATAAGAAAGTTCTGCTTAATGTCATTTCTAGATAAAAGCAATTTGTTA
>NW_027500062.1:0-80358 GCF_021521415.1 Bidens hawaiensis | reverse complement strand
TACCGAGTGTCGTAGCGATATCCTATCCGATCGAAAGAAACTAATATACACGAATCCAAAGGCTCTGCCTATTAAGGTGAGACATTGTGACATCGTGTAAAGTTTCTACTCTCATGATTATCGTTATGATTGTTTCTTTTATACTAATCTAGATATACTACATTGTGTTATCCTAGGTGCTTAATACCAAAGGCGTTTTCTTTAATTGTAAACTTGCAAGGTAAGACATTCGAGTTTTTGTACCACTCACATTTGTGTGAGACAACAGTTTTTCCGACACTGTCATGATGATTTCAAAACCTATAAAACCCATGACAGATGGTCTAAATGTTTTCAATTATATTTTTAATGTATTCTAAATACATTACAGTGATTAAGTCTCTGTACACTTACGGGATGATTACTACTAGTATTGTGGGGTTTTGTATACAAGGCTTGCCTACTGGGGCTATTACACGTTAATTATTGGACAAGTTTTAGCCAATAAGTAATATGACCACTGTCATAGATACGGTCGAGTGACAAGTACCTTTCGGTAATTTGTAAGCAGGCAGGTGGTAAAAACATCTTAATGCTGTAACTATAAAATGTGTCATTTACAAATGAATGTACTCACCAGTATTTCATGCTGATCAAATATTTTAAACATGTTTCAGGTGACTTGTTAGAGACAAAGGAATGATGTATGCGGGCTTCCAGCTTAAATAAGTGGCTTGTCACCAGAATAAAGAAACGTGTTTTGTAAATTAGGGTTTATCCCTATAAAGTTTATGTTTGTATCAAAATGAGTTAAAAATAAACATGGTGTTTTTATAACTCTGATCATTTTTCCTAACTACGGTTCTGATGAAATATTCCACTACAAAATAATTTAATAAACACCGATACCACCCACTCAATGTTCACGGCTTCCCTCCAGGGTATAGGGGTCGGGGGCAGTGACATTTTGATCCAACGAAACATGGACATAATTTTCCTTTCTTACCGAAGCGTACAACACCCTTCCAAGGCGAAACTTTCAATAAGGCTCTGTTGCCTACATTGAACTCTAACGGCTTTCGACGTAACTCTTTTGTCGATCTCGCGCCGTCTTAAGACGTTCACGGATTTGTAACACATTGTCAGTGTTTTCTTGGACTATCTCGGGTCCAGACAATTGATTATCTCTAGTTTCAGACCAGCATACCGGTGTTCTACATTTTCGGCAGTATAATGCTTTGAATGGTGCAGCTTGAATACTTGTGTGATAACTATTGTTATACTAGAATCCATTAGGGGAAGATTGTCATCCCAACTTCCACCTAAGTCGATCACACAAGCGCGGAGCATATCTTTAAGCGTTTGAATTGTCCTTTCGCTTTGCCCATCAGTTTGAGGATGATAGGCAGTGCTAAGGTTTAACTTGCTTCCTAACGCTTGTTGGAAACTTTTCCAGAAATGAGATGTAAAGCGACTGTCTCAATCAGAGATGATAGAAAAACGCACTCTATGCAAAGCAACAATGTTGTTCACATAGATTCGCGCAAATCTATCCATTGAGTATGTTTCGTTGATGGGTATAAAGTGTGTGGATTTTGTTAATTTATCGATGATGACCCAAATTGCATTATGCTTTCGAGTGATTTTTGGAAGTTTCGTGATGAAGTTCATAGTTATCATTCCCATTTCCAAACGGGACGTTCGGGTTGCTGAAGCAATCCCGAGGGCTTTTGATGTTCAGCCTTGACTTTCAAGCACGTTAAGCATTTTGCAACATGCAAAGCGATGTCCTTTTTCAATCCATTCCACCAGTATTTTGGCTTAAGGTTTTAATTCATTTTGTCACTACCGGGGTGCATCATGTTCTTGGACTTGTGAGCTTCGCTCAAGATCTTTTCTCGCAAGTCTCCAATGATCGGTACCCAAATCCTGTTTCCAAGTCTAAGTATACCATCGTCACCCTTGACTAGCGAGTCAATGGTGCCATTACGTTTTTCGTCGGAAATCTTGTTTTCATTGATTGCTTGGAGTTGGGCGGATTTGATTTGCTCAATCAGATCTACTTGGAGTTCTAATCATAGAGCTCGAACTCTCTTTGGTTTCTCGTGTTCCTTACGACTCAAGGCGTCAGCCACAACGTTGGCTTTACATTCATAATATACGATTTCACAGTCGTAGTCGTTCAATGTTTCCATCTAGCGTCTTTGACGCATGTCGGGTTCTTTTTGTTCAAATATGTGTTTTAGACTTTTGTGATCGGTATACACGACAAATTTGACTCCATATAGATAGTGCCTCCATATCTTTAATGCAAAGATTATGGCGCCTAACTCTAGATCTTGAGTTGTGTAATTCTTTTCGTGTACCTTGAGTTGACGAGAGGCATAAGCGATTACTTTCTCTCATTGCTTACTACACATCACAAACCAGAATGAGACGCGTCACTAAAGACAACAAAGTCCTTAGTACCTTCTAGCAAGGACTAATAGGTGCATTAGTGAGTTTTGTTTAAGTATATCGAACGCCTCTTGTTGTTTGGTTCCCTATTCATACTTGATTTTTTTACAGAGTTAACGAAGTTATAGGAACATCAATTCGGGAGAAATTTTCAATGAATCTACGATAATAGTCGGAAAAACCTAAGAAACTACGGATCTCGGTTGGTGACTTTGGAATCTCCCACTTAGAGATAGCTTCAATCTTTGTGGGGTCCACTTGAATTTCATTCACGTTTATGATGTGACCAAGAAATTGTACTTCATGGAGCCGAAATTCGCAATTCAAGAACTTGGCATAAACCTTCTCGGTTCTAAGTAATTCAAGTAAGATTCGGAAATGCGAAACATGATGTTCCTTTGACTTAGAATAAATAGGAATGTCGTCGATGAATATGATAAAAAATTTATCCAAGTAAGGTTTACAGATTCGATTCATCATGTCCATGAACGCGGTTGGGGCATTAGTGAGACCAAATGGCATGACCATTAACTCATAATGTCCATACCTTGTTTGGAATGCGGGTGTCGGGAAATCTTCAAATTGGACTTTGAGTTGGTGATAACCAGAACGCAGATCTATCTTAGAGAAGTAACTTGCGCCTTTTAGTTGGTCGAATAAATCGTCAATTCGGGGTAATGGGTATCGGTTCTTGATGTTAATTTGTTTAAGGCTCGGTTGTCAATACACATACGCATAGATCCATCCTTCTTCTTGTCAAAGAGAATCGGCGCTCCCCACGGTGATGAACTGGGCAGATGAATCCTTTCTCGAGTAGTTCATCAAGTTTTTTCTTCAACTCTTTCATCTCGGTTGGTGCTAATCTGTACGGGGTTTTGGCGATTGGTGCAGTTCCAGGCATAAGATCAATTCTAAATTTGATTTCTCGATTTGGAGGAATACCACGAAGTTTTTCGGGAAAGACATCGGAGAATTCAGATACAATAGGTACGTCCTTTATCTCATTTGGTTTGGATTCTTCGGTGACATAGGCCATGAATTCTAAGCATCCCCCTAATCATGTAGATTATGCTAACTTGGCCAACGTCTTTGTCCCCTTGAATTCGAATGGTTCGTTTATCAGGGGCTCGAAGTTCAACGGTTTTGCTGTTGCAAATGATACGAGCATGATTATTGAATAACCAGTCCATACCAAGTACTATATGAAAACCAACAAGAGTTATAGGTAACAATTGGATAGGTAGAACATTACAAGCTAATAAGATTTTTCCATTTTCTAAGGCTTCGGAGATTTTAACAATTTCGTCACTAGCGGTCTCGATGCTTAGAGTTTTATTTAATTTCGTTAGAGGTTCGTTTAGTAGCCTACAAAAATTATAATATATAAAACTGAAGTTGGCACCTGAATCAAATAGAACTCTAGCATATGTGTCACTAACTAAGAATGTACCGGTGATGGTTTCCGGCATTTCGGCCGCTTTCTGGGTATCTAAGACAAAGACTCTTACATTTCCTTTCTTCGCCTCATTCTTTTAGCCACTTCCACCCGCACCTCCAGCAGCGGGTTTGTTCTTTGGGCACACAAAGCTGAGGTGACCGATTTCCTTGCAGTTATAGCAAGTCATTGTCTTCTTCCAACAATCGGCTGTTGCGTGGCCGGGTTTGTGACACGAGTCACAAACAGTTGTAGAAGGAGCAAAGTGGAATCTGCCTTTGTGGTACTTTTTGCATATTTTACATTGGGCGTAGTTGGAGTTCGATCCAGCTTTTCGTAGCTCCACACCCGTGCCATTGAATCGGGCACCTCCAGTCTTCTTGTGGTCATATGTTGGAACCACCTTCTTGTCTTGTTTCTTGTTAAGGATTAATTCGTTTATCAGATAACCAGCCAATTCCATGGCCGAATCAGCAGTTTGAGGCAAGTGAGACCTCACCACATCACGAATTTCTCATGGTAGTCCCCATATGTATCGGGTTACTTTGCTGGATTCTGGAGTTACCAGCTGGGGCACGCGTCTACAATACTCGTGAAATTTGGTGATGTACTCCAGGAGATTCATTCCAATGACCTTATGACTAAGAACTATAGATTGAATTTGATCGGTCTCGTGCATTGGGTAGAATTTTTCTAGCACCTTCTCCTTGAACTCCTCCCACATTAGATTTCTCATGATCATGATCAATGTGTTCCACCACTCCAGAGGTTCACCTTTGAACATTTGCGCCGTATATTGGATCTTTTCTTGCTCGGCAGATTTACTTATGATTTTAATCGATTCCATCTGCTCTAACCATCTTAACGTGTCAATGGCACCTTTGTCGCCATAGAACTCCTTGGGTCCGAAATTTTTGAAGTCCTTGAATGAACAACTTTCAATTTTTAACTTTTTAAACTTGCAATTAAAATCGCCTCCAGCGTTGGATTCATGAACACTCTCTTTATGGTGAGACGGATTAGGACGGGATTTAACAGATTTTCGGGAATGTTCGATAGAGTGAGTTTGCATAGATTGAGTTCTAATGTGTGACTCGGCTCTTACAGCTTTCTTTATCATATCTTGAATTTGATTCATATATTGTTCAGGTATCTTTTGGTTTTGTTCTTTCTGAGCGTCGTTTTCTTCCCCTTTTCGAGGAGCTTCCACATTGCTTTGTTCTTGATTCGACATACTGAAATATTTACATTCATTTCTTAAACATATATTTTTATTCATTTATTTATTTATTTACACACATATATATCATAAATGATATATATATCATTACATTATTCACAAACATATATATCGTTACTCGATATATACTCCTATCCTTACTAGAATGATTTAACGTCCTTATTTTCATACATTACGATTACAACACTTGATCACTTCTTCGTAGATCCTAATCCTTCATAAATTTCTTCACCATATTTGTCATCTTGTTGTATTTTTGAAGAAGCTTGTCTCATATATTCTTCTTTTTGATTCCATCTTCAACCACCTTCTTCCTTAACTCATCGGTCTCGTGCAATGCTCTATCCATATGTTCTTCTTGAGATGGCGGGATCACATTCGGATCACCATACTGAGGCGGTGGGTCACGGTATCCCATCATAACAATGTCTTAGTGGTTTTTGGGATATGGTGATGAAGTAACATCAGACAGATAGTTGAAAAAGGCCTCAACTGCTTCCTCTTGCTGACGGATCTCATTCGCTTGTTCCGAAATCGAAGGGAATTTTCCTTGAAATGGTGGGAAATCTGGTGGAAATCTAATCTGGACTCCTTTAATGCTTTGTACCTAAGGATCTTCGGGATCATATCACGGAATCATGTGGAAGAATTGGTGCATACATCCTTTATCCGGTGGGCAGTCACATCTAGGATTTCTTGATGGTGTCTCACTTGGTGTGGTTACTTCTTCGGAAATTTCTTCATCTTCATCAGGGTCTACTTCCTCTTCTGCATCATCCTCCATTGCTGTTTTAGTCACCATTAGGTCCAGGTGGTACTTTTCGTACGGTTGGGTGAATCTCATCTTTGGCCTTTGAGAAGGTCTGTTGTAAGAATTGGGGTGAGAATCAACAGAATTGTAGGCAGATTTTTCAGAATGCCATCGTCTTTGATCGGAGTTAGGGGTGTGCATCTCGGTCGGACCAACCCGAACCGTGAAATAACCGACCCGGACCGAAACCCGAAAATCATATATACAAGAACCGAAGACCGGCCCGCTTAACTCACTTCGGGTATCGGGTACCCTCGGCTTTGGCGCTCCGGGTAGACCGAAAAGGACCGACCTGAAGGTGGGAATCATCTTCAAGCAGCTAGTTGTTAATGGAGTTAGAGGTAGAAGATGGGGTGGAACAATACGACCTTCTCGTCTTCATGATATATGGACTACTAAGTTAAAAAGAGAGAGATACTTAATTGGGAACATAACTTAGTAATTAGTATAGATAAAAGACTCTTTTTCACCATCTATTAAAGTTATAGGCATACATCTTTGTTATTCCCAAAGCACCCGTTATTTTCATTACCAATTATATTTGACTTTTATTTTATGGGTAATGAAATGCCACTAAATTCACTTTCTCTTTCTTTATTAATGTTTATAAGATATAATATATTTTATCTTTCACTTTTCAAAACAAAAAACCAGATCTTCTTCTCCGTTCATGCATTCATACACCATGGAGCAAAGTTGAAAATTGAAAACTGGAAGCTTGTGATTTTGCATCTAAGGTCATCATGTTGTCCCTGTAAGATGAAAATATGAACTCATTGGAGTAAAACCTCACCAACGCCGTCACCGAGAGCCATGTAACCAGATCTGACTTTCTAATATCGGTCTCTCTCGGTTAATCGGGTTTTCACCAGTTCTGGGCCCGAACCCGACCTGGGACCGAGTACCTGCAAATATCAAAGACCGAAAAAAAGAAGCAAACGTGAACCCAAACTCGTTTCAATGTTCGAAACTAACAACAACGAATTACACGGCCTGGGCTATACATATGCGCGTGTTGATGAATGTGAATGGAGTGCAGGACCCGATTGACCTGGGTAACGACAATGCAAAATGAAACAATATTGCAATAGCCTTGATTTTTCAATCGATCCCCGAAACACATATTTTACAAGTTGGTATCAGCGCACGACGAAACAGATGTGGGAAACGTTAAAGACCCGACATCTAGGTGCTGAGTGGGTGAAGGAGGCGAAGCTTCAAACCTTAACGTCAAAGTTCGACGGGTTGAAGATAAAAGAAACTTGGACAATTGAGGAGTATGCAGCCACATTATCGATCTACTCATCAAAAGCCGCCACGCTCGGAGAGATATTCTCGGAAGAAAACAAGGTAAAAAAGTTCATTATGAGTCTTTCGAGATGTTTTATTCATATAGTGGCATCACTCGAGCAAGTTTTAGATTTATGTACTATTGGGTTTGATGATGTGGTGGGTCGATTAAAAGCCTACGAAGAGAGGATAAAAGAAGACTATATTCAAACCGAGAGCAGTCAAAGTCGGTTAATGTTCACTAAATCTGAACCGTTTAGCAGGGGTCGAGGTCGAGGTCGAGGATCCTATGCTTCAAGAGGATGGGGACACAGTCGACATGATAACAAGAAGCGTGATGATAAGAAAGGAAAAGGTATGGATCGAGATTTATCACATATTAAATGCTACAGGTGCGATGAATTCTGGCACTTTGTCTCGAGGTGCCCCGACCGATTTCGGAAAGATGAAGAAGCAAATCTGAACCGAATGGACGAACGTGACACGAAAGGTCTTGATACTTCGTTTTTAATCATGGAAGGTGCCCAGGAAACCGTATACCTTAATGAAGATTAAGTAATCCCGACAAAGTACGATGTCGGTTCGGGCGAGGCCGAAATGTGGCACTTAGATAATGGTGCAAGTTATCATATGACGGGACGAACAAATCGTCGGACGAGTGAGGTTCGGGGATAGTTCATATGTACCGATCAAAGGAAAGGGTTCCATTATTTTTAAAGGTAAAAGTGGAGAGCAAAAATTGATGACCGATATCTATATTATATTATGGGTTTGCAATGTAATGTGATTAGCTTGGGTCAAGTAACCGAGTCGGGTTGTGATACTCGGATGAGGAGTAACTACTTAACGATGCACGATAGTAGTGGAAGATTACTAATGAAGGTCACGAGGAACTCCAAGATGCTTTATAAAATCCGACTAAATATTGGGAACTCTACGTGTTTACAAGAAAAATTACCAAGTATTTTATCCGGTGTTTGCGTGCCAATAGACGTCGGATCTGGACGAGTGAAACGAACCCGACCCAAACATACAACAACAGTAGCGACGTTTCTGAAACAAACTGTAGCAATAGCAACGATGAAACTGACGCTAAAAACAACAACAACGACAGCCTTATTACAATCAGCAGCATTGCTGCCGGAAACAGCAGCATCGGCGACAAAACTGTCGCTAAATGCAGTAACAATAATGAAAGTGTCGCTAACAGCACAAACCCCGTCGCAAACTGCAGTATGGTAAATTCCAATGAAGTACTTGAAGAACTACTAGTGTTATTGAATGATGAATTAAGAGTTTTGATGAAGAGAAATCGAAACCCGAGTGGATGAAAGTGACGCGGGCCGAGATCAATTCAATCGTGAAAAAGAAAACGTGGAGTTTAACTGGGTTACCAAAAAGAGTTAAACCAATCGGTTTGAAACGGATATTAAAAGTGAAACGAAATCCGATAAACAAACACAAGGCAACACTTGTGGTGAAAGTATGCATGCAACAACCCGGGATTGAGTATGACAAAGTGTTCGCCTCGGAAACACGACTCGAGAAGATACGGTTTTTAGTTTCTTTCGCGCGAATTAAATTGAAGGAGATGCAAGCTTTGCTAAAGTTGAATGATCTCCCTTATACGACTTAGAAATCCATGGGGTGATTGTTGGGAACAACCGAGTCGACTTATGGCTATTGCGTGGAACGACTTGGGATACAAGAAACCGGTTATCTTGGCGTGCAAGTAATCAGTTATTTATGGATAATTGTTTTAATTATGGAAAAATCTATTTTAGGTTTAGATGGAGATAGTTATAATGTTTATTTTATTGTGTCCTAAATATATTCTAACATGTTTAGGTTAGTTTATATATATCGTGTTTAGGCTATGAGACAAGTTGTATCAAGTTTTTAAGTCAGATTTCTTGATCAATAAAGTTTATGTGTTAGCCATATCATTTGTGTCAATTACATTCTTTGATTACCAGATATTCAAAGTCTAATCTTGGAATATAACTCTTGAAGTGTGGCATAATTCTCAAAATGATGTTAGTGTTTGGCTCAATATATATGTTCCGACCCTCCTAGGCCTCTCATACCAATCCATGAATTTGGTTCTTGCTTGGACGTACATTTTTTCACATTAAGATTTCAATCTCGTTTAAATTTTGCACATTTATCTAAAGGCAACATTTAAGATTCATGCTCACATGCTCGTGGAATTTATAGAGAATAGGTTAGGTATAAATGGTTTTGTTGGAGATCAACAAGGTTTTCACCTTCATTTTAAAACTCATTTTAGATAGAAAACCTCGTAATCACTTATACATAAAGTATGAAATAAAATCATCTAGAATGAGTGCATGAAGGTAAAAGATCATCATAAAGGTACAAGCATATGACATATAAATAACGTATATTGTATGATCATATAGATACAACCGCATGTGGTTTGTGCCGTTATTCACTTAGAAGTGTGTTTTTTTTATTTGGCACCAATTCACATTTACGTATATGTACTCGTAGGAAGTTCATGTGATGTTGCGGCAACAAAAATCTACCATACAATACTTGTTTTTATTAGTTATTATTTCTCTCGTTATATATTGAATACAACTACTTTTCCGTTATACTATAGTACTTATGTTATTTTTTTTATTTCTTTATTGTTAGTCATTATTCCTCTGGTTTTTGTTAGTTATTATAAAT
The DNA here is from genome assembly GCF_021521415.1 of Bidens hawaiensis. NCBI lineage: Eukaryota > Viridiplantae > Streptophyta > Magnoliopsida > Asterales > Asteraceae > Bidens > Bidens hawaiensis. Next base: position 70,449 of record NW_027500062.1, on the reverse strand, counting down.
CATCTCATGATATGTATTCTTTCGTATATTATTATTATATTATTATTTTGTAAATTTACGACAAATAAAAATATATTGATATTAGTTTAAAAAAAAACAGATTCCTTCTGGCAAGTGCATGTGAGCAACTGTCACCCACTCCCTAGCATCCAACACAATATAGGGACCCACTCTTTCTGCCTCCAAATGCACCAATTTCCAACTCAACATGTTCATTCCCTTTCAATGTTTCTGCATTCATACACACGTGACACGTTGTAAAACGTAAAGTAATTTTATCTTGCATGGTATTAAACACAAATAGGTATTAAAAACAGATCCCATGAAAAGCCAATCTCATATTTCTATTTTGTTTTAAGAGGCATGTTAGTTAGTATTAAATTAGTACACAGATATTCTGGTTTATTGCTTCTACAGATGATCTCCAATAGTCATGATTGATATTTTATTGTCGTATTTACAAAAAAAGAGTTTCATTGACCCGGCATTACATGTTTTGTGCATCAAAATTTCGGACAGTTGTAAGTGTTTGATGCAACTTGCATACTTCTGCATTGCAAACTGTTCAGTTCTTATCATCACCATAGAGCCGACGATAACGATTTTTCTTCTCTCGATAATAATGTTTTAAGTTTGATTATTTGGTTTAATTTTGGGACTTGTGATTATTCCAATTTGTGAAAGTTGTCTTCTTGATGTGGTGTTGTATTTCTAGAATGATATTTTTGAACGGCAAATTTCTTAAACTTTCTTTTTTTTCCTTTTTTTTAAGTGGGGTTCTATAAAGATTTATATTAATATCTTTAAATTTATATATAACACAAACCGAGTTCCATCTGGACAATGAGTAAGCGAGCAACAAGCTGCGCCGCTATCCCCTTTTGAATCGCAAAACCTATTTTATTAAATATAAATCCTTGGTTCCTCGTGCTTTGTGAGTCACTGTGGACCACCTTCTACACCCGCTCCAAGAAGCGAACCGCGTCGGGAGCTTGGGATCCAAAAGTGTCGAAGGCAAATGGAATGAACACGTGCTGATTCTCCAAACACGCTGCCTCATGCTTAGCAACCTTCCTAAATTCCGCTCTCAAAACCGTCTGTCCTGGTACGAAGCCACTATCTCTCAGCCCCACCAACGGGGACACCCCAGTGAGGTCAACACACGCATGCTTACCCCCTGCCCAGCCAAACACAAGAACTTCCCTGGACTTATAACCAAAACCTTTTTTTTTTTTGCATATCGTCTTGTTTTTTTAATGCTATTAAAGCAATACTTTACTAATTATCATACTATGGTGGTTGTTATCAAGTTTACACAAATGCAAGTTACATGGATTTATAAACAGATTCTAATTTGTGTATCATGATTGAAAGTAATTGTCATATCGTTTTAATGTGTTTGAGCGTTGTTATAAACTAGTGAAGTAAACTTGTAGTCATTGATTAAGATCTAGTAAAAATAATTAAAAAGAAAAAATAATGTGGACTTGTTGCAATAAGGTGAAAAAGAATTAAGATCGGCCGGCCCACCCTACTTGGTGTGTGGCTCAATCGTCGATCAATTGTATGATAACATGTAATATCACGGAAACTTCGAGCCCAAAATGTCAACTTTTCAAAGTTAAGGGATTGAATCTGCCAAAATCCAAACTCCAGGGACTAAAATGTAAATTCTGTTTTCTTGTCCTCTCGCGCTACGCGACGGGACAAAAGACAAGCCCATCGCATATCGCGATGGGGCTTAGTCAAAGCTTCTAGATAAGGTCAACAACGATACACGATTACTGTTGAGCCTACGTCATCGCGTACCGCGATGACGTGTCCTGACACGTTTTGACACGTGTGCCACGTGGCACACGGTGGCACCGTCTGTTGCCACGCGGCATGACGCCTGCCACGTGTCGACACGTGGCAGGTCTAGTGGGTGACTGGCCAGGCCTACGTCGCGCTACGCGACGGGCCAGCCAATGAACCCATCCCGTACCGCGATGGGACCCAAAATCTTGCCTATAAATAGTAAGGTCCGGGTCTTCATAATCTCACACCAAATTCAGTTTATAACTCTCTCTAAACATCTCACTACACCTCGAAAATCGTGCATTCGATCCATCTCGATAAACGTGCCCAAATCCTCGTTTTCCATGCCCTACCTCGATAAGCGTGCCATTTTCCGACGATGTGTATATCAAGAAGGTGATCCCGTACCAACGTCCCGACAATCATTTTGGAGTGTATGCCGTGAAGTGTTGGTGCCTCGAGAAGCGTGCCGACAAGTGATTCGTTGACGTAAAGAAGTGTTGATAAAGTGGCGAAGTAGTGCTGCTCGAATCTTTAGGATTTCCAAATCGCCAACAAGGTTAGGTGTAATGTCATGAATGTAATATAATATTATATTAAAGGCTTAAGCCGTAAGTCAAAATTGTATTCAATACCTCGAGAATAAAAGAAATAACAAAGAAAAGAAAAGAAAGAAATATAAAAGTGTATACATATATATATATATATGTGATTATATACATAATTCTTTGTTATAAATATTATTTAAGTTTAATGAGTATTTTTAAATAATAAAGAAAACAATACGTTTCTTAAAGAAGAAGAAACGTAGGGTTTTTATAATAAACTAAATGTTTATAAACATTAATTTTAAACTAAAGGTTTTCAAGTAAACGAGAATTGAACTAAAAGTTCATCGAGGTAAAATAAAGACTAAAGGTCTTAAGCCGGATTTTATATCCGACTAACAAATAGTTATACTCGTACTATAGGTGCGAGATAGCAAGAAAGAGACTCAAGGACGGTGTTGGAAACCGATCCCAATCAAAGGTGAATACGCCCCATTTTTACAAACTTGTTTTCAAACAAATAAATGTGTTATGTGTAAAACTTTACATGAGACCAAGTGTCTCTAAAAACATTATGAATAAGAGTAAGAGCCTAGCCCTCAGGCTGTAGTATATGTTTGTCTGGATCCTTACATATGTGGTTAAATGCGGTGGGCACATCGCACCACGTCTGGTCACGACCTCCAGCCACGATGGGCCGAACCAAAGTATGTTCGAGTGAGAATGACATTGTGTATATTTATGGTATCTAAGTATGTCGAAAAGCTGCGGTGTTTTGCTGGGGTGACCTAGTGTAGAGACTCGAGTTTATAATGATATTGTTTTAACTTTGTTATTCCTAAGCCAAGATGGGCCGAGGCTTGCGTAACCCTCGAGGGCTCACAAAGTAAAAGAAAATGTTTTTAGCGTCAGCATATTCACCAACAATCTTTGCTGACGTATTTTTATAACATTTTGCAGGTAACCAAGAATAGACTTGAAGGACGAAGGGCTCAAGAATCCGATGGCTCGGATATTTTGTTTAAATATTGATGATTTTTGTTAAACTTATGAACAAGTAAATCTAAACGAGACTTTCGTCTCGTCTTTTGTAATATAAATATTTAACTTTAAATCCACATGTTTTATAAAGTCTTTCGCTTAAACCTGTAACTTTGATTTATTTACAAATGTGGTACCAACTGTCGAGTCACGCCCTTAGGCCTAAGATGGGGGTGTCACATAACACATACTTTATTCAATTGGTCTTCAATTCGAAATTCATATATGGTTAAAAGAAAAGAAAATGAAGATCATAGGTGAATATGTTCAACAAGATGAGTTGGTATGACTATTCATTGCAAACATACATTACCAGCTTAAATTTAATACATACGAGAGGTGTGATCACTACCCAATAAATGAATAGTGTAAAGCTGATGATTACCTAAATTGTGGTGGTACTTTGGCAATGATTTTCTGAACCATCAGTTATATAGTGAACTGCTCCTTTTGAATTGGAGTAGCTAAAACAACGTCTCATATAAATTCTTATTACTTAATTTGATCATATTTCGACGTCTTATGATCGAAAGCAAAAAAAAAAATTATATATTTTAATTGGAAAAAAAGGCCCCATATATTTTAACTCTCTTTAGGCCACCAAAAAGGTTGGGCCGCCACTGGTTAGGGGTGAGTATCATGAATGTCTAAAAAAAGAGCTGAAATACGAAACAACACCAGTGAATTTGCTGTTGTTGACTTATATAATATATTAATATTTGCTAGTGTTAACGGAAGGCTGGTGGTGACGGCAGATTGAGAACAACTTCAAAATAGAACAAAAAACCATACGTGAATATAAAAGACACGGCGAACAGAAAAAAATAATGGGATGCAAGTCCTTTACGTGGTTCGATTTAAACCGACATATGTCTACAACTACAACTAACCAGACAATCTTAATACTTTGGAGGTGATGAGAAATACAATTTCATATAGGGGGTGTATATATATGAGAAATTAAGTGAAATAGATTTATTTCTATTATTTATTCCGGGCCTAACAAGAGTTGCACTATTGTTCATGGGCCTAAGCACATTTGCAAATGCATGTCCATTTATAAAATCAGTTAGTATTATTAAACTATTTCCAATCGGTCAAACTCGAGTTTGGTTATACCAATATATGACAAAATTTTATTTCAACCAATATAACTACATGAGTGCGTTTCATAAATTATATGGTATGTCATTAGTGGTTATAAATAGAAAAGAGATTATATAAGAAAATTAATTTTGAGGATACACTATTTACATCTTATGATTTTAAATAATTTTTGAAAGTGATTATGAGTAAAAGAGATAAAATATATAATGATAAAAGTATATAAAATATTATCTAATTGAAATGATAGAGGAAGTATATTGATTTTTAGTGTAATTGTATGGATATGAATAGAGAGTTAGCATTCCCATCTCTTCCTTAAAAATACGTGAGTTAGTTTTGTAAAATATATGATATGATTAGCGGTTGTGAGTACTAGAGAGAAAAATTTACGTAGGAAAGTTAAATATGAGAATATACTGTTCGAATCGTATAGTTTTTTAAAATCTTTTGAAAGTGGTTGTGAGTGGAGAAGATGGAAATGATAATGATAAATTTCTAAAAAGTATAATTTAATTGAAAAAGAGAGAAAAATATAGTAATTTTAAATGTAATTATATGGATATGGAATGTGCTAGGAATGCTTTAATATGAGTAAAGTTAACCAACTTGTTATATCTTGACCAATAATTGCGGAGTTATTTAGTCAATGGGTAATGAATAGTAATTTTGAAAAGATGTAGTTTTGTTATTCAAAAATGGTCGACACAACTTGGTACTCATTTATCTTCTTTTCGATGTAAACACTATGTATATTTAAAATATGAAAAGGACCTAGTTGTCACACTCCGACCAAAGGCGGCGGAACATACCGGGTGCAACGGATTGCTTAAGAACACTATGACACTATTAAAGCGACAATATTTACTCAACTCGTTTATTTCATTTATTAGTCACAAATACAACATTTTCGAGATAAAATACAATCAATTTCATCAACACTAACTCTTTAAGATGTCCTAAAGGTATAATCTAAGTGATGAGTCTTCAATCTTCACAAGCAACATAAAAGTAAACCTGTAGCATGCATAAAATTTGACAATTAAAGTGACAATATTTACTCAACTCGTTTATTTCATTTAATAATAACAAATACAACTTTTTCAAGATAAAATACAAACAATTTAATCAACACTAAACTCTTTAAGATGTCCTAAAGGTATAATCTAAGTGATGAGTCTTCAATCTTCACAAGCAACATAAAAGTAAACGTGTAGCATGCATAAAATTTGACTACTAAAGTGACAATATTTACTCAACTCGTTTATTTCATTTAATAATCACAAATACAACCTTTTCAAGATAAAATACAAACAATTTCATCAACACTAAACTCTTTAAGATTTCCTAAAGGTATAATCCAAGTGATGGGTCTTCAATCTTCACAAGAAACATAAAAGTAAACCTGTAGCATGTATAAAATTTGATTTGATCAACACGAATGTTGGTAAGCAATACACTAGTTTTTGATATATGCATATAATGAGGCAAAAATCACAATTCACATGTGTAAATAGAATAATTCAACAACCATCGTAAATTTAAAGTAACAACTGTGGCTCCTTTCTATTTGGTAACAATCAAAATACTCGGAGAATGAGGCCCTATTCTACTAGCACAAGGCTAAAGTAGTTAGGGGTGCGTATGATCATACTTATTGAGGCTCAACAACAATATAAAAGTAAACACTTGTGCACATAATCAATTTGAGGCATAAACAAAGATTGAGCAAGTTTCGTAGAAACACACAATGTTGAATTGTGGATTTGATAATGAGATCATAAAAGAAGTAAGTTTGAATATGGTATTCATGCCACCCCCAAAAGTATAAAAGCGTAAAAAAGGGAAGTGCGATTACTCACATGAAATAAGTAACTTGAAGGATTAGTTTGCGGTAAAACGGAAAAGTAAGTTCAACGAGCAAGACATAGATTGAGAGGTTCTTGAGTTAGTAAATGGTTTTAAAAGCTTTAAAGTAAAATAACATGACAGGTAATATAAATAATTAAAGTTTGAGGGTTAAAGTGTAAATACATAGGAAATTAAAGTAATGGTTTTTGAAAAGTAAGTTTACTCGAAATCGGCTCTTAGGTATTCTATTCATTAGTTTACTTAACCTTTGTTAAGTAAATATTTTGTGTAACATCATACTTTTGATTATAATAAATAAATGAAATTTCGTTTATTCAATAAAGTGTTGTGTGTCGGTTTAGATAAATAAACTATATGATGATGGGCTTGGACCTTAAGGATAGAATAAAAGATGGAATGGGCCTTAGGTCCATGGGCTTAAGGGAGTATAAATACCCCTAAACCCTAAACCTTTCCATTTTTATTCATCTTTACACCATAGCCTACACCATCAAAAAACACACACGAAACTATCCATAAAACCGAGCCTAGATCCGAAGTTGAAAACCCGAGATTGTTGGTGCTAGAACGTTGTGACGAACCGAACCTACATCAAAGACCAGCTCGTGTTCGTTTACCGACTCGTTTAAGGTATGTTTATAATTAGAAATCGTTCATTAGGGTTCGGATTTGTTTGGGGGATCTTAGATCTGTTTGAGAATTATAAAAACGAACCTAACAAAGCAAACCTCACTGAAATCCATTACAGTTTGATAGGTTAATTTGTCGAACGTATAATCGGGTCTATAATGGAACAAATCGCACCCCTTAAACATGAATGTTTGGCCGATTTGATGGTTAGGGTTTGTAGGCGCTTGAATTGCGAGATCAATGGTACCAATTTTGTGTTGTTTCATTGAGAATCGATGCAGATCTGTATCTTGTTGACTGTTCTTGTTCAAATCGATCGATTTTGACTTTGACTCTGAGTCAAAGTCTGGATAAGAATATAGGCTAATTCGTCAGGGTTTGGATAAGACAGAGCCAATTCGTTACGTTAAACTAATGTATCAGGTGATTCGCTACTCACCCAATTCGTTATGATTACAATAACGAACTAGGTCAGTCGTTACTGTTCAATTCGTTATAATAAGACCACGAACCAGACAACGAATTAGGAGATTCGTTATTTACCAATTCGTTACAATTAGATAATGAATAAGTTGATTCGTTACTCACCATTCGCTATGTTAAGATAACGAACTAGAATAACGGGTCAACTAACGAATCAGACATGTAAGATAGTGAATCAGTTAACGAATTAGAAAAATAAATTAAAATCCTAATGGAAAATATGTAAACACAGTTAACCCCAGCCAGGGGCTCTGCCCCTTGGACTCCGCTAGGGGCTGCCGCCCCTAGAACCCCGCTGCCAGGGGCGCTGCCCCCGGATCCCTGTTCGTTGTGGGTTATATGAAGATAGAAATACGATATGAGTAGTAATAGTTTAGCCGTGCACAGCTCAAGAAAGGAATAACTATTAACGGTGAACGTAACCGCATTCAGGTGAGTTTCTAGCCCCATTTCCTTGTTATGTTTTCGGGGCTGTGTGCATACTCGATGTGACAGTTAATACACTTAACTTAAATGGTAAGTGTATGCCTTGTAGACTGATATGTTAATTATTTATATCTTGAATGTGAACGAAAGCTTGTCGGTACGTGAACGATCTTCGGATATTGCACATATCTGCAAGGGAGGTATGTATGTAATGAATGAATGTGTATGAATGAGTAAAGAATGTATATGTATGTTATGAGTATGTAAAGACAGAATGTACGAAGATGAAGAAGCAAGTGACTAGACCCTAATAATATCCGAGGTAGAGAAGAAAGGGGTCAAACCCTAATAATATCTGAGATAGAGAAGTAAAGAGGGATCAGACCCTACTAATATCTAAGATAGGCAAGAAAGGGATCAGACCCTAATAATATCTTAGATAGACAAAGGAAAGAGGGATCAGACCCTAATAATATCTGAGATAGAAAAGAACAGGATCAGACCCTAATAATATCTGAGATAGAATGGACAGTAAACATAAAGTATGAAAGTAATAAAGTATGAATGTATGTATGAAAGTATGAAATAAAAGTAAATTAGTAAAGTAATTATTATGTATCTTTGGATGCATGATTGAAGGTAGGTGTATGTATTGTATGATGTATGATTAACTAGAACTCACTCAGCGTAGCTGACTTTTAGTATGCACGCAGGTGAGTAGGATGAGACAGCTGGCTTGAGCGGGGACACATGGCAGAAGAATAAGAGTCGGGCATCTGAAGACGCAAGTTGTTTATGTTTAATGTTTTAATATTGAAGGACAAAGAATGTTTTAAGACATGTTTATGAATTGATATGTAATGTTTTATGAAAGTTTTATATTCCGCGTAATGTTTTAACTAAATCTGATATTTAGAACTGTGTTTATGAGTAAATCCAACGTCAAAAGTGAGGCACCGGTAACGGGGCCTTACATTTGGGGAACAATTTAATGCAATAGTGCACGACCCCTTGATAGATAATTACTAAAACGAGATTTTAACGAGTGTTTAGTTTAGTCGGTTCGGGGCTTGATAAATTGTCAAGTCCGAACTCGACATTCCAAAGTGATAAATATCATTAGATAAATTATTAAACACAAAAACTTAACTAACGTTAGAAGTTCTATTAAAGTGAAACTCCAAACACCAATATTAAGCGAGTGTTTGGTTCTATCGGTCCAAGCTTATTATAAGATCAAGTTAGATCCGACATACCAAGTACTTTAAGAAAACATTTATAATTAGCTTGTAAAAGATTTTAAAAGAAAATGTGAGATTCGGTAGCCCGAAACACATCTAGTATGTTTTAAGCGAGTGAACTTGATTTAGTTCGGTTTGGTTGGTTCAAGACTTGGTATGTGACCAAGTTTGGATCCCACAATCCATATTATAATAACAAATACAAAAATGTAAATTAAAGAACTTAAATACTTAAATCTTACATCCAACTTGTTTTAAAACAATTAAATAAAGAGTTAAACTAGAGTTTGGTTTCGGTTCGGTCATTGACTTGGTATGAGACCGAGGATGGTTACCACATACCCAATACCATTGAACTATTAAAATAAATTTAGAAATGATAATACTCAATTCTTACATACAACATGTTAATAATAATGTATTTAAACAAAAGTTCGGCTTTGGTTCGGTCCTTGACTCGGAATGAAACCGAGGATGGTTTCCATATACCCAATACCATAGAATTCATTAAAATGATTTAGAAACTAAAATAATAAGAAACTAAACAACATTAATAAGCTTACAAAAGTTAGTGTTTATCAAGGACTATAATAGTCCTCTATGTAGCCTTGCCTAGCAATACACCTAAACCGACATGGCCGGAGAATGGAAAGCCGAGGAAACAAGGGGAGTATGTTTTAAACAAGCTATGATAACAAGCTTTAATTAACAAGAATTAGTTTGAAACAAAGTTTAGCATTAGTTTGACCTTGAGAAGTCAAATTATCAAGAGTTTGAAAGATGAGATAAGAACTTAGATGGGGAGAGTGTTTGAGATGAATGAGCAACCAAATATGGGTGTATTGGTCTTGTTTATATAGGAAAAGAGTAAGGGTTTAGGTATATTGTTGCATTCAAGTAAAGTATGCATTTTCATTGGTTTAAAAAGGTAAAACAAGGCAACATGCAAACAAAAACGAGTTGGTGATCTGCAGATGACTGGTGGCGGCGCGCGACCACTTCAGCCCATAGGGCCGCGCGGAACGGCGCCCTAGGGGGGGGGGTCTTCCATTTTGATTATTTGATGATTTGGGTCCCTGAAGTTCGATTTAACTCGTTTTTAGCCATAAAAGGGTGTTTTAAGGTATCGAAAAGGACGTTTAGCGATCCAACAAGTGTGAAACAAATTTATAACATACAAACCACTACTTTTATTAATATCAAAGAATCCGAACGAAAAAACTCGTCGGATTTAGCGTACAAAAACAAATACGAATTAAGTTGAAAATGACGAATGTCAAAGTCTTCCCTACTTTAGAAAATTTCATCCTGAAATAAAATTAAACTTAAGAAAAAAGATAATTACAGACGGATGTTTTTAGTAAGGAAATAGTAAGAAGAAAAAAAAAGTTTAAGTAAGAAGAATAACGTTAAATCCTTTCATTACTCGAAAAACTCCATAAATGACAAACATACGTAAGTCCTTAGAATGGATCTTTCAATGTGATATCAACGATCTCATTGTTAAGCAGAAATTAACCCGAGATGATTCAAGGTAAAGTAAGAAAAAAAGTAAAGAACACTGGCACGATGCTTCAAAACACACGTATTATACGTCAGGTGCTTAAGAAACTTGTTACACACGATCTCGTTCACACAAACTTATGAACGACCAACCTTTACCCTAGATACAATATGTCTATATATAGGGACTACAACCTACCCAAAGCCCACCGAGATCACTAGGATCTTGGTTTACATACAAGCCCAAAATTAGTACTATTAAAACCAAGACGAAAGTACAAACCAAACAAATATAGACCCAACAATCTCCCCCTTGGTTTGTATCTTCAATAATGATCTAGAATGTTAGCATTTGCTTCTCTGTATCCTCCAAACCACAAGCCCGTTCTTATAATCGATCCCACCATCCTTGTGTACTCTTTAGTGGCAACCTCAAACAATGGTTCAGCCACGATCGGAAATTTGCTTAGAGTCTTGATGTCTCGTTCATGGAATTTCAGCAAATCACGTGGATCGACGAACCAGAACTGTTCTTTTAGTAGACGAATGAAAACTGTAGCAATCTCAGTGTCGAAAGTCCAAAACTGCATCTCATCAAGTGACCCCTCGGGAATAAAAGTGGGTAGAGGAATGTGAGATGCTTTGTTGGTTGTGGGCCACATCACGTTGACCATCGTCTTTCCGGTCTTTGGGTCTCTAACACCCTTGGCCTTTTCAAGAACGACTCACCTGTTGACATATTCGGGAACCCTTTATCAACTTGTTTCCTTAAGAAGTTCCAAAAGTTGATAGCCCTCTTGTCGTTGTTTGAATTGTGAAATAGAGCATTTATGAGGTCACTAAGATCCACCTTCATCCACAATCCAAAGTCCTTCATCTTCTTATAATACTCAGTGCTCCCGAAATTTCACTTTACCCACCACATGGACTTGTCAACATCGAACCCCCATGACATAACTCCAGACCTATCACCATACTTTTAGGAGAACCCTTTCTTGAACTCAACGATAAACTTTTCTGGTTGATCAGAAGATTCAATATTTTGATTCGAATTCTTCATAATAAGAATCTTCTTTTGAAGTCTGTCAGATTGCTTAGCAGTTCTTGAAGGTGCAGAGAGATACTGTTCTAGTGGATCAAATGCAACTATATTTGAAGTCGTGCATCCACTAGAACTGCCACCTTGATCATCAACGGGTGTCTTTGAATCAATGTCTTCACTGCTTTTGAATTCATCTCAAAACTTTTGAACAAGTTTCTGTTAGAGGTCCAGGTACATAGCAGTAAGACCACCCATATTAGACTGAAGCTCTTTGATATTTGAATCTTTATCTGTGTTGCTGGCTTCAAGTTCTTGGATGTGCACATCCTTCACAACTGAATATTGTTCAAGTTCAAATACTCGACGTTGTAAGGCTTGTACATCCACGGTCTCAACATCAAGTGTAATTCCCTTGCACTTATCCTGCAAAAATTTGTCTTGCATAGAAAGGATGTGAGCAATCTTCTCAGCAACGCTTGAGCTTGACTGGCCAAACGGGTTAGATGATCCCGATGGATCGCCAACGAATGGAATATCAGCCTCAAATTTGAACTCATGTGCTATATCATCGAAAATTTGTTCTTGTGTTTGATGTTCAGCAGTGGGTGAGCTTGTATCAACGCGAGTCTCAACAGTTTTCCGACTCATGTTCTGGTTGTTGGCTTGTTGTTGTAGTTTCAGTAACCAACACGCTGGGTCTTGGATCTTTCTTTCTTTGCTTTTGTGGAATAAGATCGGCGGCTGGTTCTTCAGGAATCTCTTCATCTTGTGTCACAACGACTGATTGAGGAGGTTTCAATGCAGTCGACTGGAGCTGGTCTTTGAATTTCTCAAAATCCTTTAATTGATCAACAATAGGTGCAATTTCAGTTTCTTGGTGTTCTATCTCCATGTGTTGTACTAGAGATCTTTCAGGTTCATCATCATCAAAAATGGTTTCAAACGAAGCAGTGAACCTTCGAGCAGGGGTCACACGCTCCACAACAATCGAGGCACTAAAAGGAGCAGCCTCAGCCTCAGCAAAATTCTCGAACTTGACCAATTCGTGAAGGCCTTTGTACACGACCTTTCATCCCTTCCTGGACTGCTTCATTAACCCATAGGTATTGGTCCCATGGCTTTCAGATCGAGCGTTTCTACAGACTTGACACATATATGGCTATCCCGTATGTTTAAAGATAGTTAACAGGACCAAACACATATATAAATACATGTCCCTCAAACTTAGAGTAACCAACATAATTTTAAGCGAAAGAGTAAAAAATAAAACACATCACAATCTCCCCAGATGCTTTCTGTCTTTAGGTAAATGGCTATCTTGTATTTCTACAAGTAGATAACAGGACCAAACATACACAAGTATATGTCCTTCAAACTTGAGCAACCGACATGATTTTAAGCGAGAGTTTATAAAACAAATATAATTCTTTTAATAGAAACACACACACACACACACACACACACACACACACACACACACACACACACACACTCTTTAGAATTTTTAATTTTCTCCCCACTAAATTTGTGCAAAATTTAAAATATGTACAAATTTAACCTAAAAAAGACTCAATCATCGAAACAAAGCATTTTAAGAGACCCAACAATCACATTAAAATCTGGCTGTTCCGACCGGTTTTGTAAATAAGTCCGCAACATTATTATCGGTGTGAACTGTCACACCCCAACCTACGGTGAAAATGCCGGGGCGTGAGCATATTGCTCACAGCTCTCATGGTACTATTATGCAATATTGGAAATTTCAATTTCTATTTAATAAAATTCGATTAAGACTAATTATTCAATACTAACATTCAAAATCAAATAATTCACCAAACAACATATATCAAAATATAAAAGACTTGTTTATTTCTTTATCTTAAATCCTAAGTTCTCTTTCCAATCTTGAACTAACTTCACTTCACACGATAACCTGCATGTGCGTTGAAAATAAAGTAGATTTGTCAACACAAGGTTGAGTAAGCAACACACCAGTTTATATGTACGTATTGTATATATAAAAATAAGTAATTGCAACAAGTCATATGAGAATAACAAATTAACCAAATGAGAAAGTATAAATGAGATGTCGGAAGCACAAAGCTATAACGACTTGGACATGATCATACTATTATGAGATTATGTTAATGCGGTTCACGTAAACCACATAAGCAAATAACAAGTATGGTATAAAATTCGTTAGCACATAAGACAATAATTGCAATTTTATGTATAAGTATATATGAAAAGTATGTTTACGCATATGTCCCCAAAACATGGAAAAAAGAAGTAAAATGGGGGAATGAGGTACTCACCATAGCAATAAGTAAGAGATAAACGAATGCGGTAAGAACGGTAGTAAACAAAAGTCACGCTCTTCGGGTTAAACCTTTTATAAAATACTTAATAATTATGTAAATTAATTAGATATATTATGTATTTTAAATATATTAATTAACAAGATTAGATATATATGTATATCTTATATTAGAATTCTTTTTAAATAATAACCTTTATAAATTCTTTTATTAATCTATTACATACATATGTATAGTTTTAACAAAGGTTCGGAAACGTGATTAGTTAGAATGTCGGTTTTAATAGAATAACGTTTATTTTATATTTAATATTAACTATATTTAATTATGAAACCTTTTACATCCAATATAATCAAAAACGACAATAAAAAGCAAAATTGTCATGGCCGGGACTCGAACCCGCGCATTGGCCGGCTCAAGTGGAACACAGACACCAGCTAAACCAACTGTTCTAGGCTAATAAGTTGTTTATAGATTGAAACAAGTACAACATAAACAGAGGATTCGAGAACACAGAAACCTCATATGAACCCTAGATCATCAATCGGCCAATACGTTAATCGTTTGGCCGATTAATGTTGGGGTTAATAATCCATACCACAAGACGAACTAATACACTATATTATTTACTTACAATGATGAATCAACGGGGTTTAATTTTGAATGAAAAGGGCCGGCTAAGAACGATATTAAGAACGTTGTGTAGGAGGTAATAATAATCTAATTCCGTATTGGGGGTTGTTGGCGCTGAGTAAGAGATTGCGTAGGCTCAGTTAATTGTGTTATGATGTTCGTTTTAGGGTATATGTTTGACGGTGTAGGACGGCTTCCTTATAATAGTTAATACGAATCACCAATTGACCAATTAACGTATTTTGTTGATGTCGGCAAGGCCGATTATAGCAAGATTATCAAAGTGTAATTCAATTTCCATGTTACACAAGAGAATTAAGGGCCAAGTTAACCAAAACATGATCCGGATTCGCGAGATGGGTGTTGTAAGAGAATATGGGTAAACGGGTTAGAGGGTTAAGATATTATAATATAAATCAGATTTGCACAATGGTCCTTCTAGTATAAAGATGGGAATAAAAATGGATTAAAGTTTAGATTTGGGTAAAAAATGTATATTAATCAAAGTAGTTTTAAATTATTAAATAACTATTAAAACAGTAATATTAAGATAACGATAATGACTCGTTAAACGCAATATTTTATTGTTAAAGTTTTCTGAACATAAGAGCGGGTCGGGTAAACAGATAAAAATAATATTTTAAAAATATCCGAGTTGTTACAGTCTCCCATACTTTAGGAAATTTCATCCCGAAATTAAAGGATATTATAACAAAACCATTAAAGTTTGGGGAAAAGAAAAATTTTAAGCTAAAATTTAAAAACTTATCATAGTAAAGAACTTTGAATAGTTAAATAACGCTCCAAATACCAATCTGATAAGAGCACTTATATATAGGATGCACCGGCGACGTATCCACCATGTGCTTATCATCTATACATTTGTACTATTATCCCAACTACTTTCAATTGTATTTTATAACACATAATCTTACGCATCATGATTTCCATGCGAGGATTTCGATAATTATGTTTCGGACCATAATTATTTTCATCGTCAGATGGTTCACATGATTCATCCCATGGATTTACAAAACGTTTGAAAATATAATTTTAAAGTATATAAATCCTTTAGGGAAAGGAGTTTTAAGTGAGACGTCTTTGAGTAGACAAAATTTTATAGTTTAGTTATTAAAATGAAAAATTTTATAAAACAACCCTTCGATATTTTAAACTTTATTAGAGGGGCATAACAATAGAAAATCTTAATTAGTATTTCCAAAATTCATAAAAAAGTTAATTCAAAATTTATTAGATAGTCGATGCGAAGCAAAAAAAATCTAATTCAACTAAGATAGAATACGACATGCGACAAAGTCTTCTTAGTAGCTTAAATCTCCAGTTGCACATGTCTTGGAACCCTGAAACTTGAGTATCTTGAGTGATTTGATCCATGAGAGGTTGAGCGGTCGAGGTAGATTGATTCAACATCGCCTGTGTAACCGGAGCTCGAACGGTTTGCAAGAGGATTGATCGGTTAGAGTTGGCTTGTTAAACTTGAACTTGCGGGTGCGGAATATGATAAGTTTGGGTTAACTATGGGTGATCTTGCTTGACGAGAGAAGCTTGAAGGACAATGGATCGATAGGTCTGGACTTGATGGGTAATGTAGTATGGTGTAACTATAGTTTGAACTTCATTAGTTTGGATAATTTGAGGGCACATATCGCTGAGAGGATTTGGGTCTTCTGTATGGTAGCACACATGTTGAGCATGAGGGGTAGGCTGTTGCGAAAAAACTTGTGCATTAGATGGTGTAAGGCAAGTATATGCAAGGATGATTGAAGCGATTACAATGGGTTTAAAAATGACATGAGGATTAGGGCTGTAAACGAGTCGAGTCGAGCCAGAGTGTACCCGAGCTCGAGCTTGAAATTAATTGAGCTGGCTCGAGCTCGGATCGTTTTCTTTATCGAGCTGAAAAATCGAGCTCGAGCTCGGCTCGTATAAAGCTCGAGCCGAGCTCGAGCTCGTCGAGCCGGATTCCTTTAATTTTTTTGAATTTCTTTATTATTTATTTAATATTTTTTTTATTTTATAGTTTACAAATTTTGATATAAAATACAAAAAATATAATTTTAACATGCGTATTATATAAAAATTATAAACTAGAGAATTTATAAATTTATTTGTTTTATTTTCGTTATTCTTTTATAAATTTTTAGGTATCGAGTGATATAATATATGTATAATTTTTATTTATTTATTTCTTGGCATGATATTGTAATATATAGATATTAAAATTTAGGGTTTAATCTAAACGATCCAACGAGTCGAGCCAAGACCGAGTCACGAGTCGAGCTGACCCTGGCTCGAAATCGGCTCGTTTAAAAATCGAGTCGAGCTCATTTAGAATCGAGCTATTTTCGAGCGAGCCACGAGCCGCGAGATTTTTGAACAACCCTAATGAGGGTTGAGTCGAATGATGAAAGTTGCTAGTGGGGCATAACGAGTGAATACCGATGGAGAGTTTGTTGCTCGGGATACTTTGATTTTTGTCAAAGTAGATGATTGATTTGATTAGCAATATAGTTTTTATGATTAGACTTGCGATTGTTGTTGTCGTTTATGTTGTTACGAAGATGATTAGGGTTAAATGAATTAACCTAAAAAAGACTCAATCATCGAAATGAAGCATTTTAAGAAACCCAACAATCACATTAAAATCTGGCTGTTCTGACCGATTTTGTAAATAAGTTTGCCACATTAGTATCAGTGTGAACTTGCTTAAGATGAATCAATTTACGGTCGTAACAGTCACGAATAAAATGAATTTTAATATCAATGTGCTTGGTTTTTGAATTCTGAGCATGATTTTTATCAATAGCAATAGCAACATCGTTATCACAAAAGATTGGGGTGTCAAGAAATTCCAAACCGTAATCCATCAATTGATGTTGCATCCAGATAACCTGTAAGCAGCAAGCTAACGCAACAACATATTCAGCCTTCGTAGTGGATGTGGACATCGTTTGTTGTTTCTTGCACTGCCATGAAATGAGTCGATCGCCCAAGAATTGAGAACCAACAGATGTGGATTTCCTATCAATATCATCTCCACCATAATTGCTATCAGAAAAAGCATATAAATCAAAATATGAGTTTTTGGGGTACCAAAGACCTAGCTTCGGTTGCCCTTTAGGATATCTAAAAGTACGTTTGACAACAATAAAATGAGAGAATTTAGGATTAGCTTGGAAGCGGGCGCATTTGCAGATAGCAAACATGATGTCAGGTCGACTGGCGGTAAGATACATCAGGGATCCGATCATTGACCGATCATACGTTTGATATATGGGAATCCCTTCAGGATCAGACGACATAAAAGGTCTTTCCGCCATAGGAGTTGCTGCACTATTGGAATCTTGAAACTCGAACTTTGCTAACATGTCTTCAACATACTTTCCTTGATGCAATAAAATTCCCGTCGAACTCTGACGAACCTGTAACCCCAGAAACGTTGTCATCTCCCCCAGCGAACTCATTTCAAATCTCTTCTTCATCACCTCTTCAAATTCTGAAAACAGAGTAGCACTTGTAGATCCGAAGATGATATCATCCACATATATCTGAAGCAGAATCAAATCTTTCCCTACGACTTTAATAAACAGAGTCTAATTGATGTTTCCTCTCTTGTTACCATGCCCTAGAAGATGCGCCGTCAACGTTGCATACCATGCCCGAGGCACTTGATAAAGACCATACAATTCTTTATCTAAGTTGTAGACATGATTTGGATTCTTTGAGTCAATAAACCCCGGTGGATGATCCACATAAATCTCCTCCTTGACCTCTCCATACAGAAACGATATTTTGACATCCATATGATACACTGCGAATCCCATGTAAAAGGCATATGCCAGAAATTAAGTGTAGCCTAAGCCTTCAACCTGACGAAAGCCACGAACGACGAGTCATGCTTTATTTCGAACTATAACCCCTGTATCATCTAGCTTGTTGCGAAAAACCCATCTTGTATCTAACACTTTCTTTCCAACGGGCAGCTCAACCAATCTGCAAAGTTTGAGATTATCAAACCGATTTAATTCCTCATGCATAGCATCCACCCAGCTTGGTTCTTGTAGTGCCATTTCCACTGACTTGGGCTCTATCCGAAAGATGAAACAAGAAAACAGGCAACTGTTGATGTGTCTGGTCTGGCTTCTGGTGGACACGCCTGATTCAAGAGGACCTATGACACTGTCAATTGGATGATCTCATTGAATTCTTGACAGAATTGAATGCTTGGGAACAGAGCTGGTGGAAGGTAAGTTTGATAGATCTTCAAGGATTTCAGCGAGAGGGTTCTTCCATCCAGATGTTGCCGTACTATGTGTTTACAAGGTACTGGCAATGTATTCATTTGGAATGACATCTGGGAATAAAGTACTTCCGAAAACTTGATGAATCGGACTCTCCCCCTCAACTGATGGAGTGTTGACAGCAGGTGTTGGTGAAGACACAGATTTGGTAACCTTTTCTTGTTGATTATCTGACACAGGCTGAGTGGTATCTAGTGAGTCTGAAGGATCAATACCCAGCACTGGAGACATGTGAGTGTCAGCAGGCACGTCTTCTTCCTCATCAGCTAAATTTGAGACTCCGGTACTCGAAATATCTGTATTAACAACTAGAAATACGTTGAAAGGTCTAAACAGTTCATTATAATCGAATAACTAGTCAGGACCATCACGAGCATCAGTTTCATTTATGATAAGTTGACTTGTTGTAGACTCTGTAAGCTGTACGACCAGGATATCCGACAAAGTAACAATCATCAGCTTTGGCCCCAAACTTTGGAGTCGATTCAAGATTCAGCAGAGTAAATGGACAACCAAACGCCCAAAAGTGTGCAACTGTGGGCCTGTGACCATAGACAATTTCATATGGAGTCTTCATTTGAGATTTGTTAATTAGCACTCGATTTTGAACGTTACATGCCTTATTAACAACCTTGGCCTAGAAAAAAATGGCATCTTGAATCACACAACATTGTTCTTTCCTCCTCAATAAGAGTTATGTTCCTCCGTTCTGTAACACCATCTTGCTGCAGTGTCCGAGCTGAATACTATTGAGTCACCCCTTTTCGGAACAAAAACCATTTACTGTAGATTTCTAGAATTCTGTGCCATTGTCACATCGAATACTCTTCAGCTTTAAGTTGAGCTGATTCTCCATAAGCACCACAGAGCGCTTAATCAATTCTGCAGTTTCACTCTTATTTGACAAAAAAAACACCCAAGAAAAACATGAGTAATCATCAGTAATAACAAGACAATAAGTGCTACGAGAAATACTCAAGACATGAATGGGATCAAACAGGTCCATATGTAGCATTTGAAAGACTGATGAAATGGTGTTTACCAGTTTTGGCTTATGAGATTTACGATTGTGTTTACCCAAAGCACAAGCCACACATTTTCAATAGTAACAAAATCTTTGACTGGTAAACCACGCACCAATTCGTGTTTAGCAAGACGATTTAGATTTTTAATATTTGCATGACCAAGACGACTGAGAGAACCGAGCCCCGGTGCAGAAGCGTCAATAATCGGTATTAAACAACGGTGTGGAGCTTGGGTCTAGGGTTAGGATCGAATCTCACTCATAATCTCTCTTGAAAGATGTTTGGACGGATGAGGTGTATTGGGAGAGAGCCTGATTTGATTAACAATCAATAATAGGATGAACAATTGTAATCAAAACACAAAAGATAGAAATGGTAGTATGAAATATTAGCCGAATGATTCTCATTAAAATGAAACACTCTACATACATTCATACATACAATCGATTAAGAAATATCAGCTGCCACCAGGAGAGCTCATCCTGGAGGTGAAGACTCTCTCAAAGGGATAAAACCCTAAATCTCACTTAGTATCATATTCAGCCGCCTATTTTTCCATGTCCTCCGGTGTGCCCTAATTATTCATTTTATAGGCCTGACACCCTTGGACAGCTGTCATTCCTTCTAGAAACCGTAAATGCTAAAACATATTCAAATTACATATTCAGAAATTATCCTAAGTGTAAAACAAGTCTTCCGGGTAGGCTTTGCATCAATTTTGTCTTTCCGAGTATGCTCTGCCATCCTTCAGGACTTGGTAACATAGAAGTGTGCTCGGGATCAGTTTCCGGGTAGACTTTACTTGAAGAGTATTTTACCAAGTAAAATACTCACCGGGTAGACTTCAATCTTCTTGACTTTGCCAGACTTTTCCCGAAAAACCCTTACGAGCAACCTTGTTCTTCAATGGTCCTTTCAACCCTTTGCTAATTAATAGCTTATTTGCAAAGTGTGCTTGGAAGCACTGTTCCTTGCTTGAGTTGAACCTTGCCCGATGATACTTAGAGATATATCATAAAAACCTCAAGCCTACTTGGACCAACTTATTAATCAATACCTTGCCCGGTCTTCCAATTACTTGGCTTCATGAGCTTGGTTAGCCTAAAGCTTACTCGAAGTGAGCTTTACTTGGCTATGATGAACAAACCTGCTTGATAAAGTGCTCCATGCCCGGACTTAACTAGTGAACCATACCCGGTAATACACTAATTTGCAAACCCTGCCCGGATATCCACTAAAGAAGACTTCCAGAAGATAACCTTTCCTGGTAGACAAAATATCGTGCCCGGCTAAGTAAAAGCTTGCTCGGAGGTCTAAGGTGTGCCCGGATCCATACTTAGCGAATTCTGAGGAGGTTGAGAAGATTCCAATCTTCCATATGTTCCATAGAACAAGTCTTTGACTTAACAACGACGATAACAAAGCATGCCATTATATTCTGACACTTTTGAAAACGAGCATGTTATTTCATCAGGAACATTTTTGTTCATGTCGATCACATAAGCATTATCTTTTCTTTGTGCTCTAACTAGAACCCAATCTTTTGGTATGTTGATACCAGGTTTCAAAATCAAACACTCTTTTTTGGTAAATGGGTTGAAAAAACTTATCATAGATCTGAGAGGCGCTTAACAGAATGTGTTTCAAATCATGAACAAAATTAACATTTTCAAACTTTAGAACACCATTACTTACAGTACCTTTCTGCGTAATCTTCCCTTTATCTCCTCCCGCAAAGGAAACATACCCACCTTTAAAGATCTGAATGTCGTGTAGTTGGGAAATGTCTCCTGTCATGTGCCTGGAACAACCACTATCAACATACAAAGGTCTGATGATATTCCTCAATAGCTGTTCCTGCACGATATGCGAGATTAGTTATTTTTTGGTATCCAGTCCATAGTAACACTGGGTGAACCTGATTCATCTAAAGTTGTCACGGATTGCCCTGACATGTCTTTTCGATCATCTAATATAGAACTTGATAACTTGATCACCGGAGATTTAGGTAGCCATTCATATTAAACTTTTAAAGATTTGCTGTGTTTGTATGGATGGATGGCTTAGTCTCTAGTTTATGAGTGGGAGACACAGGTGACCTTATCTTCCTAACTCGTTTCGATCCAGAAACGGAGTTGGTTCTAGCGACCGAGCATCGTTTCTATCACCTTTCCGAAACGTGTTCGGCTTGGTCTGATGAGGACTAAACCTAGCAACTTTGTTTCTCCTCCAGTCACCGTCAGAGGGATTTGCCTTATAATACCTTGACTTTCTTTGATAGGTTTTTTGAGGCATATTCCTCTGATAGTATCGATAATTAGAACATATGGACGGTGTGGGCATTTTCTAGCAATATGACCGGGAGTACCACAATTAAAACATGTTTGACGTTATATGTGAAATTCATTGTGGTCAACTCCTTGTCTGGACCTTTTGTGTGAGCTAGTTTGCTTTATTTTGCGTTTAGCACCAGACTCATTGTTAGGTTTATCACAACTTTGATCACTCGAACTTCCTTCGTTAACAAAATTAGGTGAGATATGTTTATGAGGTTTCTTATCATTATCAATTTTATTCAAAAACACATCATCAGATTTCAAAGTTTTAGAAGAATCAACCACACAATTGTCTTTGCTCTTAAAAACAGACCCCACACAAACATCCGAAGTCACATAATTCAAAACATGTAAATTTAAAGAAATATGAGAATCAAAGTCTTTATTATTCAAAACAGGAAAATCATCATCCTCATCAATCCAATCCTCGATAATTACTTCATCTACATGTGAAGTAAACGCATTAGTATCATTCACCCCTGAGGTTGACTCAATAGTTTTTAGTGAATCAGGAGCATCTTTGCCATTCTCATTGTTCTTACCACATTTCATGGTTTTTACCCTTTCTTCCTGCTCTTTGGTATGAGGAAGACTGGTGTAATTCTCGTTGTATGGAGGGGGTACAGAACTGTATCCAATCCCCTTGCCAGCATTTTCTTTCCACCACAATTGATTCTTAATCATGGAGTTAACAACAATACTGGAGCCTTCGACCTTTTTAAAGTCTAGTTCAGCCCTTTTATATTTATCAGTTAAATTAATAACTTCTAGTTTAGAGGATTCTAGTTCAGCAGTTAACTCAGCAATTTTTTGTTTAGCATCCAGATGATGACAACATTTTATACTAAAATCGGATTAAAGTTTAGAAAAATCCTTTTCTGTGCCTCAATTTTATCTCTGAAAGCTTTTTCATTTTTCTTAAGAGAAAAATTTTGATAGTTTATTGATTCAATTTCTCTAAGCAAGTTACTATTATGAGATTTGTAAAGATCTACTTTATTAATGCAAGCTTGAGAACATAATTGAGAACTTACCTCGGATGAGTTGGAGGGAGTGAAAGCCATGAAAGCAAATTGAAGCTCCTTAACTTGTTCCTCAGCAACATTCTCTTCTTCAGCAATTTCAATATGAGCAAAATTTGTAGTCTGATTATCTAAGCTGAGGGCTGCCATCTTATCATTCTAGGAAAACAGTTGAGCTACCATGCCACTCTCACCTTCAGCCGTAACTGCCCCATTTTCTCTTCTAGCGTTTCCCATTGGAACCAAGGCCCTTTCTCTGTTCCATTCCTTTGTTGGGTTAGTGCATTCATGAGCAAAGTGACCCAGATCATGACAGTTGTAACACCTTAGGGTGTCCTAGTTAAATCCCACCTTCTGATTTGTTGGCACGTTCCAGTTGTTTCTACCTGTTCTTTTAGTTAACTTCTTTGCACGAAACACTGCCATGGCGATATGCCAAGAGATATCCATTTTTTCTACATCATCAAAATGAATTTTATTTAGCTCAACAGCTAGTACTGTTTGAACCAGATCTCTGGCAAGAAAGACGTTGTAACAATTCATGAACCCCTCCATCAAAGCAATGTTTTCCTGAGTTTCCTTTGGAATGGAGGGAATCTGAATGGAACCCTAGCTGGAGGAAGCAACAGATGTATGAGGTTTAACAATAGTAGCAGATGGTTGAGCAGGTTTAAGAAAGAATACTAGAGCTGGTTGCGGTGGAGCTTGAGAGAATTGACCTTTAGAGGACTTAAACAAGGAGAAGTTGTTCTGAGTTGATACTGCAGATTATGTTTCCGTTGAGTAGCTTTAAACATTGAGAAGCTATCTTGTGAAATAAGTGCATTGTTGGAAGCAACACTGTAGCCAACTGCATTGTAAGAGTTTTGCATGGTTTATGGCTCACTGCTTGCCATCCATGTCACAAGCCTTGATGATTGCCATAACTTCTGACAGGGTTAGCCTGTTTAGATCTTTCGTCTTCTTAATCACCGCAACATTCATATCCCTACTTTGAGGCAGAGAATTCACTAGTTTATTGTTTGTTTCAGTGACTGTTAGATTGATATTTGCAGATCTCATCTCAGTCATAAGGGTTATGAACCTATGCAGCTGAGTTTCCAATGACTCTCCCAGAACGTGATTGAACATGTTAAACTTCTGTCGCAAGAGATCTTGACGACTTCTCCTGATGTCATCATTATCCTCATACACTTCAATTAGGGCTTCCCAGAGTGCCTTGGCTGACTGTAATTCTCTAAATCCCAAGGCAATCTCATGTGAGAGTTCCATGGTTAAAGTAGAGAGCGCCTTGTCATCGTCTTCAATCTTTTCAAAATCTGAGTCGTTGTATAGCTCAACAGGTTTTACAGCAACTTCCTCAGAGTTTTCACGTTGGTACGTGATAACTTGAGGACCTCTAACAATACTTCTCCAAACCTTGGCATCTCTCATTTTAACATACTTTTCAAACATGAATTTCCACTCGCTAAAACCCTCATGAGACAACAAACGAGGTATACCAGTAGTAGTTCCCATTATGGAGTCCAACTCTTGATTTGGTGTGGCATTAGATGATCTGTTAGTTATTTGGTCCATTTTAATAATAAGAATGATATTGGTCCAGTAAACAGTGTCCAAGTGATTTAATAATTAGACTAAAGCCCAAAACTTATAAGGCCCAAGTAAATAGCCCAGCCGAGATCTAGGATTATCAGCAGAGAACACTGGTCAACCAAGAACAAGCGTTGACCGAGAACAGATGTTGACCGAAAACTATATCAATTCCACCGAGAACTAACAAATCTTCCCGAAAACACTGAAATTCCACCGAGAACTAACAGCTTTTCCCGGTGGAATTTTGCCCCAGAACGATTTGATCAGTTAGATTTGATAACAACTAAAACCCGATATTAGTGAGATTTGAATTGTTTCCAATGAACACTCAATTTTTTACCAAAAATGCCTATTCTTCTTCTCCGATGCAAGTTTCACCGGAAAATAAATACCAAATTCACCAAGAAGATCAACACACCAAAACCTTGAATCTATGATATCACAACCGAGCCTAGAATAGGTCAATAGGCTCGAATACCAATTGTAAGTCCTTAGAACGGATCTTTCAATGTGATATCAACGATCTCGTTGTTAAGCGGAAATTAACACGAGATGATTCAAGGTGAAGTAAGAAAACAAGTAAAGAACACTGGCACGATGCTTCAAAACACACGTATTATACGTCAGGTGCTTAAGCACTTTGTTACACACGATCTCGTTCACACAAATTTATGAACGACCAACCTTTACCCTAGATACAATATGTCTATATATAGGGACTACAACCTAGCCCAACACAATCCCAAAGCCCACCGAGATCACGAGGATCTCGGTTTATATACAAGCCCAAAATTAATACTAATAAAACCAAGACTAAAGTACAAACCAAACAAATATAGACCCAACAACATAATAAGGACACTTATATATAGGATGTACCAGCGGCGTATCCACCATGCATTTATCATCTTACATTTATACCGTCATCTGCTATCATTCTCGGGTCCGAGTTATTTCACACAACCGCACTTACTATGGCTTCCATACGAGGATTTCGATAATTAAGTGTGCACCTATAATTATTTAGATCGTCGTATAGTCCACATGGTTCATTCTATTGTGTGGTTTTGAAAGACATATTTATTTTGAAATATTAAATATTATAAACACAAGTAAAATCTGTTAAATTTTACCAATATTAACAAACCAATACTAGCAGTTGAAATTTTGAGGTTGACTTTTAAATAAGTAGGAAAAAAATGAGGTAAATAATTGAAACAACTATAAAAAAAATTAATGAGTCACATGACATGACCCGGGGCTAAAATAACGATTTGGTTAAATAAGTATAGTTGGTTGAATAGATAGAGTTATAGGGTAAACAATATGAAATGAGACTTGAAATTAAAGGTCATAAAAAAATAAATAATAAAATAAATAAATAAAAGTCAATGGTTGTAAGACGAGACACTAAATCACTATAAAATTTGTAAGTGAAACATGATAATGAGAACTCCGATAAGTGGAAATGAGTAATCCAATAAGTGAAAATGAGAAATCCGATGAGTGAAAATGAGAAATCTGATAAATGAATACATGCAGTTTGGATAAACAACGATACCATTAACAATAACATCGTACGATGAGTTTCATACGTGAGACAAGCTTGACGTTATAAGTATTTGAGGATATGACTGCGTGAAATATGATTTAAACACCATAAGGATGAGGTGAGTTTTATGGGGTAGCGTAACCATATATCAAACAAAAAATATTCATTGTTTAACTAAACAAAACATCGAAGAAATGTGATAAAGTACGCATACGGCTTCTATTGTTAAACATTTCATATAATCATGATTATAGAAACGGTTTCCAATAGCGCCAAAGCTTGTGGATAGCCATGCGTAGGTCGTTAATTGCGTAAATAAGATCATGCAATGAAATGTATAATATATCGTTTAAAATGAACAATATTAGCATGATAGAAATATCATTTAAAATAAAACGAAATTGTAGTGAAACTAAAATTCGAAATAGTGCATACTAAACACACAAATTGTTGTCGAATAATCTGGATCCGATCATGAATAATCGAAAAACAATAATGAAATATCGAGTACATAGAGTTGTTATGGAAATATCTCGTTAAAATGTAAAGAACTTCATAAGAAATGAGACTTGGGATAATGGTGAAGTATATAAACCGCATATCGTAAATCATCGAAAAATAAAATTTAAAACAAAACTTCGAGTAAAGTGGTTATATCCATCCAACAAACGAAATATAATAATTGAGCATCGTGGTAACGCGTAATTAGAGAAATTCATAAATTGTAATCAAGAAAATCTCGATGGTTAAATTCTTAAACGAAATTTCTTGAGTATATTAAAACCTTTATGATAATATCGCTTCTATTTAAAATAAACTGTAAAAGAAATAAGGCATGTGAAAATGTTAGGTAATGAAACGCATAAATTGTTATTGAATATTCCAGGATAAATAAATTTCATACCGATATATCGAGTATCGGTCATGAATAATCGAAAAACAATAATGAAATATCGAGTACATAGAGTTGTTATGGAAATATCTCGTTAAAATGTAAAGAACTTCATAAGAAATGAGACTTGGGATAATGGTGAAGTATATAAACCGCATATCGTAAATCATCGAAAAATAAAATTTAAAACAAAACTTCGAGTAAAGTGGTTATATCCATCCAACAAACGAAATATAATAATTGAGCATCGTGGTAACGCGTAATTAGAGAAATTCATAAATTGTAATCAAGAAAATCTCGATGGTTAAATTCTTAAACGAAATTTCTTGAGTATATTAAAACCTTTATGATAATATCGCTTCTATTTAAAATAAACTGTAAAAGAAATAAGGCATGTGAAAATGTTAGGTAATGAAACGCATAAATTGTTATTGAATATTCCAGGATAAATAAATTTCATACCGATATATCGAGTATATAAAGTTGTGGGAACATCCAATATATCTATATATATATAATTCGTAAGACGAAAAGAAACATTGAGGCAACGCGAAATAATGAAATTTGTAAACTTCTATTGAATAAATCTTGAAACAAAATTCGAGTTGAAACCCTGTGTGTATAAGTCATTATGGTATTATTACTTTAAGTAAAAATGAATCATAAGTGTAATAAGTATTGCGGCAAGGCGATATCGAGAAACACGTAAAATAGTTGTTAAAAATTTCGAAAACAAGACCTATTATTAAATTTCGAGTGTGTACAGTTGTTATGACAATATCATTTTTAAACAAAAAGGATTTAAAAGGAAGGAGCATTATGAATAAGTGTAAATCATTATCTTGAAAACAAAGGTTTATAAATGAAAATTTCGAGTACGAGGAGTCGGTATAAATATGTTACTTAAATAAAAAATTTCAATAAGGGAAATGGAGCTTGCGTGTGTATGTAGAGGTTTAGGCTTTGTTGGTGGATGATTTGGGTACCTTTTGAGGAATGAGTGGGTTCTAGAGTGTCTTGTGTAACTAGGTTTACTTGGGTTTGTTTAATTGTGGGGTTTGTTTGAGCTTGATGGGTTGGGTAAGTTGTAACATCCCGAAATTTCTAAGAATAATATTTAATATATTATTTAATTTTGGTGGAGAAGTTTACTTGAGTTAGTAGAAAAATAATAAAATAATAAAGATTGAAGGATAACTAGGCTAATTAGATGCAATTAATTATGGACCAAAAAGGGAAGATGGGTCTCAAGTCCATGGGCTTAAGGGAGTATAAATACCCCTTAAAACCCTAATCCTTTCCATTTTCATACATCTCTACATCATAGCCTACACCATAAAAAACACACTTCTCCAATTCCCATTTTTCAGAAAACCACCCATGAAGACACAACGATTCCCGGAGATCTAAAGGTCGGATTGGTCTCAAATTTTAACTGAGTGTTCATGACATATATATGAAGATTTACACCGATCAGGTCTTCGATCAGAGGTCCGGAAGTCCGGTTTTTATCAGCATAACCGTAGCAGCTCACAAATGAAGATTCCAGCGACTGTTCAGCTTTTCCGGCGACTGTAGCTACGGTATCCGGCGAAGATGAGCTGATGGGTTTGTAGATCGGGAGAAGACGGTTCCGTGGCCACTTGAATCACTCAAATCGGAGTTTGTTTGATATGGTTTTGAGCCTCTCGAGTGATTTGAGACAAAAACCTCAAAGGTACGTTTTTGTTAAAAAGGCTTACTTTTAATGAACGGATTTACATGAAAATTGGTAGGATGATAGATTGGGTCATAATTATTGATAAATTAATGAACTTGATAGTAAACGGGTTAGTTGGTTCATTTCAGGTAAAACGAGTAGTGTTCGGTTTGTGAAAGAACGGGTAAACGAAGTTGGTTTTGCATGAAACTTAGAAGGATAGTAAATCGGACCTAATTATGTGATAAAGATGCAAACTTGATGTTTAAAACGGACTTAATGGACTCATGGGTATATACGATTCACGGAGGGAAGCCTAGATCTTGCCTAGAACGTTTTAAAACTATAAAGGTTGAAGCTTTATACCTAAAACGGGTTAGATCTAGATGATGTAATAAATAACGGGTGCAAACGGTTAAGAACAGTGGTGAAGGTTGTTGAAAACTAGCGAAATGGGTACCTGGGCTAAGAAAAGGGTGAAAAGATAGGAAAAATGTGATCTGAAAGCATCAGACGTGGGTTTTCGGTCAACCTGAGTTTTCGGTTGAGTTCTCGGTCCAATATGAGTTCTCGGTCAACCCATGTTCTCGGTCAAACTTGAGCTTTCGGTCAAACATGGGTTCTCGGTCAACCTTTAGTTCTCGGTTCACCTTGAGATCTCGGCTGAGTTCTCTGCCTTAGAGTTCTCGGCCAGTTAGTGACCTAGTGTGGTCTGTGGGTCTGGCCCAACTAAACCCAGAAACAGAAATGAACAGTGGGCCTGAAACTAACTAGTTGGCCCATTTATATAAGTTAAATAAACAAGCCCAGTTTAGACAAATTTGATTGATTAACTAAAATACCGACTTAATCAATTATACGATTAATTAACAAATATATATGTAACAGTTAGCCGTACACACTTAAAGAAGGGGATAACGATTAATGGCGAACGCAACAGGATTCAGGTGAGTTTCTAGCCCCATTCCTTCTTATGTTTTCGGGGTTGTGTGCATACTCGATGTGATTAGTTAATACACTTACCTTAAGTGGTAAGTGCATGTCTTATATGATTTATGTATGAATGAATGCTTGACGATGCATGAACGATCTTCGGATATTGCATTGCTCGAAGATCGGGCTCGTGGCTCGCTCGATTAAAGCTCGAATAAAACTAGCTAAAAAAACTTGATTTGAAACATTCTGAGTTAAGTTGGCTCATTTTTGTAATCAAGCTCGGCTCGACCTAGGCTCGGCACGATCATGGCTCGGCTCGTTGGCTCGATTTAAATCTCGTTTAGCTTCAAAATCAAGCTAGAGCCTTAGCTGATATGTCTCATTTAATTTCAAGCCCGAGCTCGAAACCACCCTGGCTCGACTCGGGTTCGACTCGTGAACAGCCCTAGATGTATGTATGTATGGAAGTTATAATTATGAATTCATAGAAAGGTATGGAAGGTATGGTTAGAAAGGGAACGTACCCTAATAATATCCGCGAATATAGGGAACAGACCCTAATAATATCCGCGAATGTAAGGACATACCCTAATAATATCCGCGAATGCAGGGAACAGACCTTAATAATATCCGCGAATGTAGGGAACGGACCCTAAGAAACAGACGAAGTATATGTATATGTGTATGTATAAAAGGAAAGAAGGAAAGTATGGTAGTATGAATGTATGAAGAAAGGTAAAGAACTATGTCTGTATTTGTACCTTTGGGTGCATATATAAGAAAGTGTATGGACGTATTGTATGTTACTTGATTAACTAGAACTCACTCAGCGAAACTGACTTTTAGTATGCACGTAGGTGAATAGATTGAGGCAGTTAGCTTGAGGGAGACACATGACAGGATTGGACGAGGCTGGCATCTGAAGATTTGCCGTGATGTTTTATTGCTATAATTTAAGTTATGTTTAAAAGACAAAATATGGATGTTTGTAATGAATGGTTTAAGTCTTATTATTTCCGCGTAATGTTTTAATTAACTCTGATACCGAGGTGGATTGTGACATCCCACATCGGTTGGGAAGGAGAACTAAGCCTTCTTTATAAGGAGGTGGATACCTTCCTCATCATAACACGTTTTGGGAGCTTAATGGTAGTGGATGAGAGGAGAATTCCATAGTTAAGCGTGCTCAGGTGGGAGTAGTACGAGGATGGGTGACCACCTGGGCAACTAAAAGCAAATCCGTTTGGCAATGGTGGTACGTCCAGGCCAAAGCGGACAATATTATGGTGCAGTGGTAGTTGGGTTGTTACAGATGGTATCAGAGCCAGGGCCGGACCGGTGGTGCCAGGTCTTGCGAGGACGCTGGACCCCTAAGGGGGTGGATTGTGACATCCCACATCGGTTGTGAAGGAGAACTAAGCATTCTTTATAAGGAGGTGAATACCTTCCCCAACATAACGCGTTTTGGGCGCTTAATGGTAGTGGATGAGAGGAGAATTTCACAGTTAAGCGTGCTCAAGTGGGAGTAGTATGAGGATGGGTGACCACCTGGGCAACGGGCAACCAAAAGCAAATCCGTGAGGCGATGGAGGTACGTCCCGGCCAAAGCGGATAATATTATGGTGCGGTGGTAGCTGGGTTGTTACATAAGTTGAGATTGACTAGCTTGGGCTTGGATATGGTTCGTATATGCATTTTGCGAAGATGGTTTAGATGGCTATTGTGGAATTTAAACTTGAAGGTTGGATAGAAATGGTATGACAACATGGTTGGTGGTTTGACATAGTATGGGTCAAAGGATTGAGTCATAGGTTGGTAAATTTTGGTTTGTGTGTGTTCAAGGAATGCGTTGATGTGTTTTTCGGCGTTTCATCGTAGTAGGATAGTGAAATGGGTAAGTGTTATTTAGGGTAAAAGTTTTGGTATTGGGGCTTTTTGTTAGGTTGATTTTGTACATCTTGGTTTTGCATGGAGTTTGAGTTGGTGATTGCAGAACTTCGGTTAGTTAGGTTTCGTTTATCTTCGAGGTTGGGGCAAAATCGATAGCGTATGCAGATATGGTAGTGGAAGGAGGGAATTGTAGCGATGATAATAGTGGTAACGATAAGTTGATTGTAGTGATGGTTTGAGTGAAGATGTTCGGTGACTTGCGGTTGCGTTTTTTTAAAGGAACTTGACCAACATTACGTTTGAAATGGAACGTACCATAATTTACAAACCACTAAATTTAAATTGAAAAGGTTAAAATACTTATGAAATTTGTGGACCAAATTACAAATTGAAATTTTTATGCGAAACCGAAACTCTTTGTGAATCACCATAGATTGTTTGCGTTTCAATACCAACGTGAATATTTCGATATAAACGTTATAGAGAACGGAATATATATACATATATATATATATACAGCAGTGATCAATTTTAATGATTTTGGGTTTGCTCTAAAAGCGAATGAAATATTCATGCATATGAATACCCAGATGATTAAGCCGCATAAAGACTCACAGTGTCTAGAACCTCAAAGCTTGTTATTTGCTTTATTTAATTTTTGGTTGATCAAACAAATATAAGGCTTGAGTATAACAGGTTATTACATTTCAGCCATCCTCACCGAGACTTTTTCTAGAGAATAACACCCCTTTCAATTTGGCATTTCTTTATGTTTATATCACATACTTTACTCTACTTGCTTGTTTTAAGACCTACCAATGCACCAATGCAATTAAGCACACAGTCTTTTAAGCTTACTTCTTGCTGGACTAGGAGTCAAGATAATCAATATACTATCATTTTCTCTTTTTGCTTCAAAAACTCAGAATTTTGAGGAGCATAAAACAAAATAAAGATAAATTCAATCGTCCCAGTTAACTTAAGTCTATAAATAAATGGCTGTTCTATCAATTCGACAAGTGAATAATAGGACCAAGACATGCAAGCATGCTTCACAAACTTAAATAACCGACATAATTTTCAGCGAGAAAATAATCCAAAAACGCATAAAGAACGCCCCAACTATTTTCCATTATCTAGTGAATGGCTAACCCGATCATTTACAAGTAAATGTCAGGACCAAACATATACACGTACATGCCCTTCAAATGTAGATAATTGACATGATTTTCAGCAAACGCATGCAAAAATCTTTTTGGTTTTTCTCTATACATACTTTAAAAACACAATCTTGTTGTCTTTTTCAATTTTCTTATAAACAAAATAAACTTCACAATCTTTTTGGATTTTCGAATTTTTTCTGTACAAACTTAAATCACAATATTTTTGGATTTACTCTTTATAGATCTATACATATTTATAGATCTAGATCTAAGTAATTATGCTCTCAATAAGTTATTCATCCACCATATTGTATTCACTCCACATTTATCAATAAAGTATTGGATAATCGATGTATCGACGCGGCTAGATCTTGGAAGGTTCACACAAGTGGTATCAGAGCTTTCGGTGCTCTTTTTCTCTTGAATTTGATAGTTAATTCGTTATTATAGACGTTTAATTGTTATTGTGGTATAAATTGTGTTTTCGGTTTGATTTAGATCAATTGATTGTAAAGTGGACTGGTTATGGATTGAATTGGATTCGATTTGGATTTGGTAAGGTTATTGTGAGTTGTGGTTGATTGGAATTGAGGTTTGGACTGTATTTGGTTTGTTTGGTTTGGATCTGAGCTTGGCCGAGAAACAGATGATCGTTTTTAGTCAAATTGGATTTGTGATAGGTGTAATTGTGTTACGGATTTGATACGATTGGATTCGTGATCGGTGTGCGAGTATTTTGGTAGCTTATTTGTGTGATTTAGTTAGGAATTGAGGTAGTATTACAAATCTGAGTTTCTGGGTTTGGTGTTCATCATTTCCAGAAAATCTGGAAATCCTCTTTGAAGATTTGAAGATTTGAACATGATTATGATTCGTTATCATATTCACGTTGATTCGTCATCTTATTCATGTTGATTCGTTAACTGATTCAGTCAATTCGTTATAAAGTCTTAGTGATTCATCAACCAGTTCGCTAATCTATCTGATTCGTGTTTAGAGATTCGTGTGATACGTGTCCTACTTTGGAAATTGTGTTATAACAACCTTTGCCACGTGGCATTAGGTGTCAGATTTTGTTACAAACGGTTGTAACAACCTGATTCGCTATAGGTTGATTCGCTATCAACTGTAGCTTATTCGTTATCTAATTCTCTAAGGATTTCTTAGTGATTCGTTACAGGAAACTTTCTAGTTAGCTAAGCTTGCATTTCGTGATTTGATTAGTCAATTCGTTAGTTTGACTGATTCGTTGACCATCTGTTTCGTGGTTTGACTGATTCGTTGACCGTCTTATTCGTTAATCATCGGATTCGCTTAAATCATTTTTGATTCGTTAACATTAATCTTTACTTCGTTAAGCTGAGATTCGCTAAACATTGTTCACAGTTAGTTACACTGTTTACAGATTCATTAACTAATTTTAATTTTAACTCTTAAAGTTTCAAACTTTTACAAAAATGGCTGGTATATATGCACTAGCTTCTCAAAACATGTTGATACAACAAATGTTACAACTGGACACGGAGATTGGCTCACATTCAAAATGTCCACGTTTGATGAAATTTAGCGATTTTGCTAAATGGGAACACTGTTTTCGTGCTCACTTGGGTTCCGTTCACCTTGATTGCTCGTATTGCCTAGATAAGGTATATGTTGCACCAATGATTGGTGATGACACTATTGGGTATACTCCTAAAGCTGTTTCTCAATATTCACAAGAAGAGAAGAAAACTTTAGAGATCGAGATAAAAGCTTATTCTACTCTTACTATGGCATTACCCAAAAATATCTTTCACCAAGTGGGTAGCATAAAGAGATGTGCTTCTTTATTTCAACATCTGCGTATAAGAAGTATGGGAAATACAGCTGAGAGTAAGAAAGTGATGCTTAAGTTTCAATTTCGGAACTTTAATTTATTGAAGGGAGAAACAGTTGAAGAAATGACTACAAGGTTCAATCACTTAATTGCTGAGATGGATAAAATGAAACTGGAAATTTCTAAGACTGATAAAATTGACACTATTAGAAGTGTGCTACCAAGTTCTTACTCAACATTTCTAATGGTTCTGAAAGAGAATGATTATTTCTTGAATGAAGACTTGACTGCTCTAGAATTCTTACAAAAGATTAAGGCAAGAGAATACGATCTTAAATGTCAATAATCTTCCAAGGAAAATCAAGATCCTGCTTTCTATGGGGGAAGAATGCCATAGAATAGAATCCTTCTCGGTGGCTTTGGAGACAAAACATGTTTCGATAGACGTTGATACTTTAGAACTCATATTTAAGACATAAATATCATTTGATCGAGGTGATCTCATGATAACCATGTCCTCGGGAATCACGTATACCGGTTTCAAGATAAGACACTCTTTATCAGTAAATACCGTGGTGTACTTCTTATATCAGATTTGCGACACACTCGATAAATTATGGTCCACCTTGTCACTATAATTGACTTTTTCAAAAGTAATATGACCATTTGAAACTTCACATTCTTGTGTGATCATGCCCCCAGAATTCCCTGCAAACGTTACATAACCCCCTTGAATATTTGTCATATTTGTTAAGAGGTTGAGATTTCCAGTGATATGACGAGAACATCCACTATCCATTATCCAGTTTTCACCAGACACAGTCTTGGATGTACCCTACACACAAAATAATGTGAATAGTTCAAAAAGGCAGCCCAGGCCTCAGTCTTGGGCACATTTTGGGTTTCTCTTTGATAATTAACTTGAACAGATTTCAACTGTTGTTCAGTAACTTGAGAATAAGTTACCGGCTTCTTAAACTTTCGTCTTAGATAAGCAGCTTGAACAATGTTTGAATTTGTGTTCTTACATATGGGCTCAGTTGGAATAAATTTTAGTTCACTTGACCATGGGTTTCATTCACATGAATTACCTTTCGAGGATTCACGTTTGAGAACATAATGTGTGTATCATCCTCACACGATACAGGTTATTTCAGAATCTTCTTTATCACAGGAACTAGTTTGAATGGTCCTTGATAAAAGGATGGAGATTTTGAAATTTCTGTTGTCCACAATTTCTTACAACGTGACCTTGTTGACCGCAAAGAAAGCAACTTCGCATGTCCACACGATCATTTTGAGGTTTAACAGTAGCATGTGACAAAGAAGGATGATAGGTTACATTCTTGGTAAAGCTTTTAGCTAAATCATCAGATGACACTGACTTCTTCTTTAGATAAAAATCTAAATTAGAACAATTAGAAAAACTTTGCAAAGTATCAGTTCCAGTTGATTTTACAAATTGAACTTTCTTAGCTTGTTTTAAAACTTGTTTTGCTTTAGTCAAAGGATCAAATGTCATTGATGTTTTAGCTTGAGCATACCGACGTTCAAGATCTTGAATCTTAGAGGTTTCATTGTGAAAAACACTTTCAATCAGTTCTGGTTTAATGATACTAATTGGAATGTCTTTCTCATTGAACATCGTGTCAATTCCTTTCAATTTAAACACACGACCAGTTGTCGACTTTGAAACAATAGGATTGATAAAACGAATCAAATCCTCATCAGAAACTTTAGGCTTTTCTGGTTTCTTAGCTTTAACCGGTTTAACCTTAACATGGTCTTCTTTTCTCACATGAGGTTTGAATGAACCATACACCGCTTCCTCAAATTCATGAGGTTCACAAAGAATGTGATTAGAACTTGGAATGTTCTTGTTTTTGTGTATTACCTCGGGTTCAAACACATCCTCAATAATCACCTTGCCAACATTTTCAACAAAGACTTTAGTGCTTTCAATATGAGGTTTTTGAGTCGAAGATTGAGCTTTAATAGTTTCAGATTTTACAGATTTAGATATTTCTGAAATCACAGGTTCTTTATCAATAAAATCCTCTTCTTTTCTAGCAAACAGATTTGGTTTATAATCATTCTGAAAAGGAGGTGAAATTTCAACAAAACCTATACCTTTCTTTGAGTCTTTTTGCTTACCCGATACTTCAGTTATTTCATTAAGCAAAAATGATGAATTTCTAAATTTACCCAATTTGTTCTTTAACTCGAGTTTCTCATTTTCAAGTTCAGTTATCTTTGATCTATGTTTCAAGATTTCTTGAAACTTTTGATCATTGATTGTCATTTTAACAGATAACTCAACCTTAAGATCGTGGTTACTTACCGACAAAGCTTCAATCTTCTCTCGAGATCTCATTTGAGATTCAAGAGATTGTCGATAAGTATCCTTAAGTGAAGCAATCTCTTTCACTAAATTATCGTTATGATTCTTCAAAGACTCTAACTTAGGTTTGTTAGTCTCACGTTCAACACAAGTTACTTTAACAGATGAATTAGCAGAGATAGAATGACTAACCTCATTAATCTTAGCCATGCAAGCAAAAACAGTTGGAGGCTTGTCACATGAGTCATCAGAATCAGATTCAGAATCATTGTCAGAGGACATCTCACTTCCACTTGCATCTTAAAAGTCTTTAGTTAAGCCAAACATAGCCAAATTAGCTTGATTATCATTACACAGCAGTCGTTGTGACCAATCATTTCCATCGGCTAACATTGCTTGTGACCCAGAAGTAGACAGTTTCTTTTCAGCATCATTACCTCGTGGTGTAGAAGAATTTTGATTTTGACCACGAGGACCAATATACTCCTTTTTCGGATTGTCACACTCTTTTGCAAAATGCCCGAACTCTTGACAATTGTAACATTTAACCTTTAACTTGTCAAAACCCAATTTCTTGTTCAAAGCAGGAAGATCTTTTCCAGTCCTTTGCATTAATCTCTTAACCTTACGTACAATCATAGCCATGTTCCATTTCAAGTCCATGATCTCTAAGTCATCCGGATCAATCTGATCATAATCTTCATCAGTCAGATCACTTGTGGCTATCTTACTACTCACCAAATTCTCATATGAAGACATGAAGGTTGTCAGAAAAGCAAAGTTTTGTTCAGCTTCCTTCATGTTTACACTTGGTGGTGGAGCAAATGAATTTGTAGCAGATGAATTTCCAGACCCAACAGAAACATCAGGTGATCCAGAATTACCAGCAGCGTAATAACATGCTCTTAGATCACTATAGATGGTTGTTTCATTTTCACTTGCATTCTGTGTAAGAAATGTAGTGATTGGAGAAATAGTTGAACTTAGAGGCATACTACCACCATAGAAAGCAGGATCTTGACTTTCCTTGGAAGACTTCTGACATTTAAGATCGTACTCTCTTGCTTCAATCTTTTGCAAGAATTCAGTTGCAGTCAAGTCTTCATTCGTGAAATAGTTATTCACTTTCAGAACCATTAAAAATATAGAATAAGAACTTGGTAGTGCACTCTTAATAGTATCAATCTTATCAATCACGGAAGTCTCCAATTTCATTTTGTCCATCTCAGCAATCAAGTGATTAAACCTTGTAGTCATCTCCTCAACAGTTTCACCCTTTAGTAGATTAAAGTTTCTAAATTGAAACTTAAGCATTACTTTCTTACTCTCAGCTGTATTTCCCATACTTCTCATACGAATATGTTGAAATAAAGAAGCACAGATCTTTATGCTACCCACTTGGTGAAAGATGTTTTCTGGTAAAGCTATGGTAAGAGTAGAATAAGCCTTTGTCTCAATTTCTAATGCTTTCTTCTCCTCTTGTGAGTATTGAGAGATTTCTTTAGGTGTATAACCAATTGTCTCATCTCCAAACAATACGAGCAATCAGGATGAACAGAACCCAAATGAGCACGAAAACGGGGTTTCCATTTAGCAAAATCACTTAATTTCATTAAGCATGGACATTTCCAATGTGAGCCAATCTCAGTGTCCAATTGCAACATTTGTTGCATTAATAGATTCTGTGAAACCAAAGGATACATACCAGCCATGTTTGTTAAATGATAATTTTCTTGAACTTTAAGGGATAAAATTGAAAATAACATTAAGGAACTGTTAATAGTAGTAACGAACTGTGAACAGTAGTTGACGAATCACAACTTAACGTAGTTATAATTGATCAGGTAACGAATCAGAAATGATTTTAACGAATTTGTCTACGAATTAAATAACGAAATATAATTGTTTGATTTAACTAATC
Organism: Bidens hawaiensis; assembly: GCF_021521415.1. Classification (NCBI taxonomy): domain Eukaryota; kingdom Viridiplantae; phylum Streptophyta; class Magnoliopsida; order Asterales; family Asteraceae; genus Bidens; species Bidens hawaiensis. Next base: position 31,300 of record NW_027500062.1, on the reverse strand, counting down.
ACTAAGTGTATGCTTAGCTAATTAAGTAGCGAGTCAGCTACACTTGATGACGAATCAACCTATAGCGAATTAGGTAGTTACAAGGGTTGTAACAAACCTCTGACAACAACTGCCACGTGGAAAAAGTTGTTATAAAACAATTATCGAGGTAAGACACGAGTCACACGAACTAGTTGACACGAATTAGAATACTTAGCGAATTGGTTCACGAATCTGAGGATAATCCTAACGAATTAGCTAATGTCATTAGCGAATTAGCCAAAATGTTAACGAATTAAGATGAAAGGTTAACGAATTGAAGTGAATCTTCAAATCTTCAAACCTTCAAACTCATATTTCCAGATTTCTGAAAAATTTATGAACACAAACCTAGAAACCAAATCTGTAATACTCACACAATACTTAACCAAATCACCCAATCAAACTACCAAACCACTCGTAATCACAACGCCAATCCAATACATCTCATTACGTAAACAATAACCAATTAACTTGTATCCGATCTAACCTAAAACCATTCCCCTGTTCTCGGCTAAAACGAGATCCAATCTAATAACCAATTCAATCCACACCAAATCACAATTCCAATTCACTATGATATCCCAATACCTTAACACATTTAAATCCAACCCAAACAATCCAAATAACAATCAATTCGATCCAAAATCAAACTGAACAGAGACTTATCACAAACATTATCAATTATCAATCTAATAACATCAATTAACTTCCAAATCAAGCGTAAATGAGCACCGAAAGCTCTGATACCACTTGTTTGAACTCGAGTTAATCCGATACAGATCTTGGATTTGATATATAATTAACCTAATGCGGATCTAGTTCATAATTACTCTTGATTGTATGTTATACGTTATATATATATGTATATTAATTGTATGTATGTCTATAATATTAATACTAAAATGAAGCTTGAGAGAATATTTGGGCAGAGGTTCGATAATATAACTCAAATGCTTAACATTAAACTGTGGACAAAAGCCACTATAAATAGAAGATGGATCTAGTTCGTTAACATTCCATAACGAACTAGAATCCACTTCGTTACATACACTTAAATAACAAAAACTTAACGAATCACCCCCTGATTCGTTAAACATTCTTAACGAATCAGGTTGGGTAATAACTTAGATCTAGTTCACTAAACATCCTTAGAGAACTAGACTATACCTTAAGGAACTATATAAATATCTTAATAGTTTATTACATTAATAAAACGACAAATACATTAACGATAGATACAAAGACTCGAGACGCAAAACCCTGTACTAACAGACACCCCCTCGTCTTGAGCTCTTTGTCTTTACTTTACTTGAAGCGCTTGGAACTCCAATCTCTGCAACTATGAATCCCGTTCTTATAACTTACACGCATGACGCGCTGGAACTGCATAGCCAGATCATAGTTTTCATTGTGCTCGATTAATATCTTATTCTTGTTTAGCACATCGTTGTCGTAGTACCAGCGGTTGTAGTTGGGTTGTTACAGATGGTATCTGATCCAGGGCCGGACCGGTGGTGCCAGGTCTTGCGAGGACGCTGGACCCCTAAGGGGGTGGATTGTGACATCCCACATCGGTTGGGAAAGAGAACTAAGCCTTCTTTATAAGGAGGTGAATACCTTCCCCATCATAACGCGTTTTGGGCGCTTAATGGTAGTGGATGAGAGGAGAATTTCACAGTTAAGCGTGCTCAGGTGGGAGTAGTATGAGGATGGGTGACCACCTGGGCAACAAGCAACCAAAAGCAAATCCGTGAGGCGATGGTGGTACGTCCCGCCCAAAGCGGACAATATTATGGTGCGGTGGAAGTTGGGTTGTTACATAAGTTGAGATTGACTAGCTTGGGCTTGGATATGGTTCGTATATGCATTTTGCGAAGATGGTTTAGATGGCTATTGTGGAATTTAAACTTGAAGGTTGGATAGAAATGGTATGACAACATGGTTGGTGGTTCGACATAGTATGGGTCAAAGGATTGAGTCATAGGTTGGTAAATTTTGGTTTGTGTGTGTTCAAGAAATGCGTTGATGTGTTTTTCGGCGTTTCATCGTAGTAGGATAGTGAAATGGGTAAGTGTTATTTAGGGTAAAAGTTTTGGTATTGGGGCTTTTTGTTAGGTTGATTTTGTACATCTTGGTTTTGCATGGAGTTTGAGTTGGTGATGGCAGAACTTAGTTTAGTTAGGTTTCGTTTCCCTTCGAGGTTGGGGAAAAATCGATAGCGTGTGCAGATATGGTAGTGGAACGAGGGAGTTGTAGCGATGATAATAGTGATAATGACAGGTTGATTTTAGTGATGGTTTGAGTGAGGATGTTCGGTGACTTGCGGTTGTGTTTTTTTAAAGGAACTTGACCAGCATTACGTTTGAAATGGAACGTATCATATTTTACAAACCACTAAATTTAAATTGAAAAGGTTAAAATACTTATGAAATTTGTGGACCAAATTACAAATTGAAATTTTTATTCGAAACCGAAACTCTTTGTGAATCACCATAGATTGTTTGCGTTTCAATAACAACGTGAATATTTCGATATAAACGTTATAGAGAACGGAATATATATATATATATATATATATATATATATATATATATATATATATATATATATATATATATATATATATATGAGGTATCAATAAAAATTTTAAAACTTAGGGTTTTATAGCAAGATTGAGAAACAAGTCTGTGAACCACCACAATTTCCTAGCTTCAATGATTCCCACTAAAATAACTATTTCCATTAAAACGTGGGGTCGTGCTTGACTTGTCTTGAATATTTGAGAGAACCCACCATGGATCTAGCCACGTCGATACATCAATTAAACAATACGAGATGAATACTTTAAATACGGTTTATTGATAAATATGTGATAAATTACATAATAAGTTATGGAGAGGATAAATAATAGATCCAGGACCTCACATCTCTCATGTGTGTGATCACCTACAAATGAGCATGGATATGCCTATTTATAGGCCACATGCTCTACCTCGTAAAGTTACGTCTAATTCGTTATATCTTCATAACGAATTAGACTCCATTCGTTATGATTCCATAACGAATGGTAATAATCTTAACGAGCTAGCCTAGTCTATAACGAATGGACCTCATTCGCTATACAATCCATAGCGAATGGGCCATTTACATTAAATATAAAGACTAGACAACCTATAAGTTATTCGATTGCTACGGACACCAAATCCGTGCACTAACAGACACCCCCTTTTCCGTAGCTATCAAATACTTTAATCTTAAATACTTTAACTGCAAATCACCAGTCACAAATCATGCACTAAGAGACACCCCCTTGACTAATGATTTTCGGGCTTGTGCAGACAGACAATCTTTAAATATTTTTAGCAAACCAACAACTTGTAGCCTCTCATATCAGATCACCCCCTCAAAGTAAGCAACTTTTGGAGATCATCTCAATCATCCATTGGCGTATGATATGGTTCAATCTTTCAACAATCAGCAACAAGTCATCAGCTATCCATCAGCACCGGTAAAGAAAACATATCTTTACGTTTAACCTCATCACACATCTTCATGAACAACTCGATCATTCAACATCTTTCATTTCGGTTTTCCCTCTCTTGATAACGTTTATCCCAAATAACTCTTTGAAGCTCTTCCACATCTCATTCGCAAAGATGCACTAATGTTTGGACATAAGATTCAGAGTTCCAACCTCCATTAATACACACCAAATGATCAAATTCTTCAATCCAATGACAAGACTCGTATATTCTTCAATAAGATCAACCTGTTCGAGAATCCTCCCCCTCAACAGAAGCAATCCGCCGTATGCTCGTAGCCAACATAGTCAGGATCAAGTCCCTCAGAAAGAAGTAAACGAACAGACACTCATATCCCAGATAGTCAGGTTTCAATCTTTGAACAAATTAATCACCAATCGAAGAATAATTGCAGTCTTGAACTCAGTCAAATGTAGCTTTGTAAGCATGAATTACCACCCGAAATGCAGCAATTTTTCAAGAAACCTTGCACACTTAGGAAGATACATGCTAAATAAACTCAAATAAAAGTTTTATCTCCCCATTTTCTTGACAAATTCATCAAGGTCTTGAACAATCTCCAAAATTCACAAAACAAACTCCTCCTTAAATTACTCGCGGGCTCCCCCTCGGCCAATTGAAACGCGTAAAAGTCGGCCGGGAAATATATTACCAAAAGTTGAGAGAAGAGTACCCAATACATTTGGAACATCCCAGTAAAATTTCGATTAAGAAAATTTTTTTCCCGATTTTCCCACAAAAAAATCACTGAAAATTTTTCGAAAAATAAATATTATCGCCAAAATTTTCGAGAATGAAATCTCAATCACGAGAAGTACTCAGGAAAAAATTCGCGAAAGAAAAGTTTTCCCGCCAAATAACTCTCCATTCGTTATAAATATCCAATCTTAGTTCGTGCTCGCCATTCGTTAACTTAATCTCCGATTCATTACACACCTAACGAATTAACTCAATTCGTTATAAATTACCAACTCCATTTCGTTATAACAGTTACAAGAATGGCCACCCATTCGTTAGGATTTCCACTTCGTTATACACATAATGAATCACCTTAATTCATTACCTTTAACTTAACGAATTAACTTAACGAATTATCTTAATTCGTTATCATTAACTTAACGAATTACCAAGACGAATTAACTTAACGAATCTCCTTAATTCGTTATCATTAACTTAACGAATTACCTTAACGAATTAACTTATTTCGTTAAATTCCCATAACGAATTAGCTACAGTAACATAGCGAATTGCAATAGTAACTTAACGAATCAGGTTGTTGGATCTGAACTGTTCGCCAGTAAAACGAAATTCACCGGAAAAATCAGTTACATGGCTGGAAAATCGCAGATCTGGCCGGAATCTGCAAATTTGAAGCTTCATCCATGGTGAAATCCTCAAAACACCATAATTACCACAAAAATCACACCAAACACTCGGTTTTTCATGCTGAACACGAATCTAACATCCAAATAACTTAACAACCACTGAATCATCATAAACAGAATCAAACCATAACATACTCTTCCATGGTGAATCACTCAATTCACCGTAAATTAACACCAAATTACACCAGTAGATTCGTATTCCCTTAACTAACACGACCATTAATTTGACTTAACAATCATTGAATTGATCCAAATCTGATCAATCAGTGACCATGCTCTTCCATGGCATATCCTTCAATACACCATAACTTAACACCAAATTACACAGGAAGCTTCATCTTCCATCAATAAACACGAATTCACAAACAAATCCACCAATAACACACTAATTTACTCCAGATCTGACCAAAACCCGAAGAACACGAAAACTAAGATTCATACCTTAATCGATGTAACGAGAGCGGCCGTCTGCTCTGATACCAATTGCGACTTATTTGAACTCGAGTTAATCCGATACAGATCTTGGATCTGATATATAATTAACCTAATGCGGATCTAGTTCATAATTACTCTTGATTGTATGTTATACGTTATATATATATATATATGTATATTAATTGTATGTATGTGTATAATATTAATACTAGAATGAAGCTTGAGAGAGTATTTGGGCAGAGGTTCGATAATATAACTCAAATGCTTAACATTAAACTGTGGACAAAAGCTACTATAAATAGAAGATGGATCTATTTCATTAACATTCCATAACGAACTAGAATCCACTTCGTTACATACATTTAAATAACAAAAACTTAACGAATCACCCCCTTATTCGTTTAACATCCTTAACGAATCAGGAGGGGTAATAACTTAGATCTAGTTCGCTAAACATCCTTAGCGAACTAGACTATACCTTAACGAACTACATAAATATCTTAATAGTTTATTACATTAGTAAAACGACAAATACATTAACGATAGATACAAAGAATCGAGACGCAAAACCGTGTACTAACAGACACCCCCTCGTCTTGAGCTCTTTGTCTTTACTTTACTTGAAGCGCTTGGACCTCCAATCTCTGCAGCTATGAATCCCGTTCTCATAACATACACGCACAACGCGTTGGAACTGCATAGCCAGATCATAGTCTTCATTGCGCTTGATTAATATCTTATTCTTGTGTAGCACATCGTCGTCGGTCTCGGTTAAGTTAACAAGCCACATTGGATCGATGACCTTGATTAGCTCGGTCTTTAACCCTTTACCCAGGACAATGACAGCCTCGCCAGTTCGGTTGTCGTAGTACCAGCGGTTGAAGGATAAATACATGTGTTGGTTCATCGTCTTCACCGTCACATGCTTCATAGTCTTCGGCGGCTTTACCTTAAGAACCAGCTTTTTCCATCCTGTTTTTGGATCGATCTCATAGATACGTTTGCGGATGGGAATTTTTGGTTTAAAATACTTAAAACCATGGTTCACCTCAAACCGCAAGTGTTGGTGAAAACGACTTGCATGGTAGTCCTCGCCACGATTAATAAATGGACGATACGACAGAATGCGTTTATCCCATCTTGGTAATGAGAGAAGATCGGACATTCGTTCACAGTACTGAACGCCCTTCTCCTATTTAATAATACATACTTTCAAATCAGGATCGAATAACCAAGAGATAATATCACCTTGAACCTTTGACATGGTCTTGAATGAAGTCATCTGATTGGCTTTAGCTCGAGCAACAGCTTCTTCTTTCTGTTCCTGATCCACATAGCGAAATGCCTTGATGATCTTACGAGCTTTCTTATTTCTAAACCATCTTAGAATATCATCATCAGTTGGGTTTTCAAGCGAATCAAATCTTGTATCAACCACCCTTTTACCTTTTGACGTTTATCCAACTCATTTTCAGCTGCTTTGAATGTTTGCTCAGTAAATACTGGAGCACCCTGATCAACATTAGTGTGTTGAAACAGATCAGGGTATTCCTCAGCTGTAACATCTTCTACCTCAACCTCCTCGTCATCATAAATAAAGGTCGTATTCATCTGATTTTTTGGATCGTTCAAGATCTCTTCATCGTTATCGACCTCAACGTCGGGCTCAGCTTCTGACATGGTCAGTTGATCATCATTTAATCCAAGCAATAATGAAATCTTCTCTCGTGTTAGCTATTTCTCAATAAGCTGTCCTTCGACAATCTCATCTCGATTCACAACGCTTCTTACCATTCCCATTTCATCAACAAAAATAACGGTATTGGCCTCGATCATCTCAATCGGTTTGGCAGCCGAATAATAATAATAAGTAACCATCTGCTTTCCTGAATCGTCGGCAGCACTTGTACGTGTACCAGAGGACGAGCCATGACCTTGAACCTTTGACACGGTCTTGAATGAAGTCATCTGATTGGCTTTAGCTCGAGTAACAGCTTCTTCTTTCTGTTCTTGATCCACATAGCGAAATGCCTTGATGATCTTATGAGCTTTCTAATTTCTAAACCATCTTAGAATATCATCATCATTTGGGTTTTCAAGCGAATCAAATCTTGTATCAACCACCCTTTTACCTTTTGACGTTTTATCCAACTCATCTTCAGCTGCTTTGAATTTTTGCTCAGTAAATACTGGAGCACCCTGATCAACATTAGTGTGTTGAAACAGATCAGGGTATTCCTCAGCTGTAACATCTTCTACCTCAACCTCCTCGTCATCATAAATAAAGGTCGTATTCATCTGATTTGTCGAATCGTTCAAGATCTCTTCATCGTTATTGACCTCAATATCGGGCTCAGCTTCTGACATGGTCAATTGATCATCATTTAATCCAAGCAATAATGAAATCTGCTCTCATGTTAGCTATTTCTCAACAAGCTGTCCCTCGACAATCTCATCTTGATTCACAACCCTTCACACCATTCCCTTTTCATCAACAAAAATAACTGTATTGGCCTCGATCATCTCAATCGGTTTGGCAGCCGAATTATCATGATAAGTAACCATCTGCTTTCCTGAATCGTCAGCAACACTTGTACGTGCACCAGAGGACGAGCCATGAGCTTGTTGTGGCTCACTTCCTCCAGCACCCGACTCATGTGGATCATCATCATCGTTCTTGAGTTTTTTTAATTCATCATCCTTGCATGTAAGTTGCAAGATGAGATCTTCTTGTTAAACATTAAATAAATTAATTAAATAAATAAATTAAATAATAAATAAATTAAATAGTAAATAGATTAAATAATTAATAAATTAATAAATGGTGGTGATGGTAATGTTATGGGTGATGTTCCTATTTTACAACCTGCTGAGGTTGATACTGCTTTAGCTGGTGCTATTGCCGCTCATCACAAACGAAAGGGAAAGGCGTTGGTGAAAGAAGGCTCTTCTAAGCGTCGAGTGTCGGCTGGGGCTGGCATCTCGTTTGGAGTTCAACCTCCAAGGTCGTCCACACCTCAAATCCCGGCGGTGCCACTCACTACTATCACCCCGGAGCTTACATTGACGACCACACTTACTTCGGATCCAAGACTTGGTATGATTCCTCAATCAGTTTTATCTACCATAACATTACCATCACCACCATTTATTAATTTATTTACTCATATAAATAAATTATGTAATTTATTTAATTGCTCTGATACCAATTGAGAGAAGCCGCCATGGATCTAGCCGCGTCTATAGATCAATTAAACAATACGAGATGAATACTTTAAATACGGTTTATTGATAAATATGTGATAAATTACATAATAAGTTATGGAGAGGATAAATAATAGATCTAGGACCTCACATCTCTCATGTGTATGATCACTTACAAATGAGCATGGATATGCCTATTTATAGGCCACATGCTCTACTTCTTTAAGTTACGTCTAATTCGTTATATATTCATAACGAATTAGACTCCATTCATTATGATTCCATAACGAATGGTAATAATCTTAACGAACTAGCCTAGTCTATAATGAATGGATCTCATTCGCTATACAATCCATAGCGAATGGGCCATTTACATTAAATATACATTAAATATAAAGACTAGAGAACCTATAAGTTATTCGATTGCTACGGATACCAAATCCGTGCACTAACAATATTTTTATAAGAGAAAATTTTGAATTAAACGAATCCTTTTAATGTAAATTGTCATTGAATTAGATAAAAAATAGTGGGAGAAATTTATCATAAAATTAAAACTAGAAAAGAGTGAACAAAATTATATATTGAATATTACCATAAGAAATAAAACAAAATTGTTATGGGAAATCAACAAAAATCTTTATAGGAATAAAATTTACCATAGGGGTTTAAAATAAGTATATTGTGTATTACAATTTTTTATAAGGTATTAAGATATATAATGGAAATTGTTATGAAAAAAAAATTTCGTAACAAGAATTTTGCCATAAGGGTTATATAATATTTTGGGTATTAAAAATGATTTTGAGAATTTAAAATTAACAATTTTGTGAAATGAGGAATCAAGATTAATAAGATTGTCATCAAACTAGAATCTGTTTTTATGAAAATGTTGTATGAGAACAATCAAAGAATTAACAATTATACAACGAGAATTACTTGAGAAATCTAAGTAAAATTGTCATGAAAATGTTTAATATAATTGAAATTGTATGATGAAAATATTTGTTGTGAGAAATCATAATGAACGCAAATTATATAATGGAAGTTGTCATGAGAATTCAAATTGTACAAAATGAAATTAAAGAACCCAAAATAGACAAAATTATGTAACGAAAATTGTTGTAAGAAAACGAGGTGGGAAAATTTGTGTTGTAAATTTACCATGTGCAATCCAAATATACAAGAATTTTTCATAACAAAAAATAAAATTATATAATGAAAATTCATAATGAGGAAATAATATATTTAAAATGACTAAGTAATCACTTGAATAATGAGCTCTTCATAAAACATTCAACATAAAAAGAAAATAAAGTGTTCAACGGCGAGAACGTTCATGTACCACCATGAATCTTGTTCAAATCAATAAATCTTAAATGAAATTGAAATAAAATGGGGAGTCGAACATGTGCACGTATTACCGTGTTTTACACGTTTTGTCCCAAATATCATAATAATAACAATAACAAGTAAACAATGAGGCAATCGAGATGTTGAAAACATTAGTCCACGTATCACTGTGGCTCTTATGCTTCTAACAAAATTATATGGTGGCAACCGGAACGCTTGCATTAGACAACTTAAAGTTATTGACATGTATAACATGATTTGTTGGCCTAGAGGAATAACCCTACAATTCCCATATAAGTAAATCACCTTCGATTCTTGGAATCTTTTTGTCAAATGATTGTTTCATAGTGTTTCGCCTCCTATGGTTGCTACAAACCTGTTATAGAGTCAAGCTTTAAGGAGATGATAAATAACGAGATCCAAATTAAGTTTGTGTTCCATAAAACTAACTTTTTTTTGGTAAGGTAAGGATACCTTAAAATAGTAATATGAGAGTGTGTGCATGTGTAAATATGAGATTAAATGGCAGTAAGGCAAGGATACCTTAGAATGTATTGAGTGTTTGAGTATGTGTATATATGATATTAAATGAAGTAAATAAGTAAACAAATAAATAAGTACAATGAACAATCAAGCAGGGAAATCACGTATAAGCAATACCTATAAGGACCCTAAAGAAAAAAACTATAATAAGCCGTCACGTCTAACCGCCTATCCTATAGTCATGGATCTGATACCAATCTGTTACACTACGACCAAAGGCGGCGGAACATGCTAGGGTGCAACGGATTTCTCAAGAATACTATGACACTATTAGAGCGAAAATACTTACTCAACTCGTTTATTTCATTTAATAATAAAAAATACAATTTGTTCTAAAGGTATTATCTAAGTAATGAGTCTTCAATGTTCACAAGTAACATAAAAGTAAACCTGTAGCATGCATAAAATTTGATTTGATCAACACGAATGTTCGTGAGCAATACACTAGTTTTTGATATATGCATATAATGAGGCAAAAAAAAAATCCCATGTGTAAACAGAATAATGCGACAACCATTGTAAATGTAAAACTAGTGAGCAACACTAGTTTTTGTAAATGTAAACAGAATAAAATTTGATTTGATCAACACGAATGTTCGTGAGCAATACACTCGTCTTTCTATCGGTTTATACCCGATCCCTTCTGGACCTTGTGACTTTAACGGATGAGGGTGTGTCGGTTCATCGTTTCGTGACTAGATCTAGTGGGTTTGGATCCCTATAAGGTCATACTATTCATACCTCGGATCAATGCTCGGTTTTCCTTTTTGGTTTCGGTTAAAGAAAGAGAGAAAGATGAGAGAGAGCTTAAGTGTGTGTTTTGGGTGGTGTAAGGGCATGAGTGGACTGAATTGATTAATGAATAACGTTGTTTATATATTATAGCCCTGCTTGCGGTGCGCACATATGATGTATATATGTGTGAACCCTCGGGTGGGCAAAAGTGAAATTGCACTAATTTTGACGTTATTTTACTAATCTCGTGAAAATAACGTTAAAAGTGACGGACGGTTAATCAGGCATCATGTAGTGGCGTTGATAGCCGAAAGACAAGGGTACATGCACCGATCAGCCGGTGTCCCGATGATTGAGTGCTATGTGCCTTATGTCCAAGGCTTGATGCAAAACTACTATCGAGCCGGGGGTCTCACCGGAAGCAGCCTCTCTATCCTTATGGGGTAGAGGTAAGGCTGTCTACATCTTACCCTCCTCAGACCCTACTATAGCTTTGCTATTGGTGGGATATACTGAGTACGATGATGATGATGATGTTGTTTATATATTATAGGGCATGGGCTTAAGCCCATGGTCTTTCTTCATTCCTTATTAATCCAAGTCCATTACCAAATTTATTTAACCCAACACAAGCCCATATCATAATAACTAATATCATTATCTTATAAATCGTAACAGGAAACGAGATGTTACATTGAACGTCCTCAACAAGATGCGTCATTCCGATTCACGGAAGCCCGATCTTCTCGCCAGAAATGCCTCGTTATAGAGGAAGATGAAGAAGAAGATCCGGTAATGTGGCTAAAGAAAGAACAAGAAAGAATTAGCACATAGTTTGAGAGGAAGTTTGAACAACAATTAAGAAAACATGAAAATGAAGTATCCCCGCAGACGATCATCTTCTCCGAGAATGACCAAGATGACGATAGACATCCCCGACATCGCGGAAGCGAGAGACCTTGAGGCTATAGGGACCAGTCGAAAAGATAAGGTAGAAGCAAAGAAGCGTCCTGTTTGATCTCAGTTCACCTCACTAACACAGATCTCAGATCTGAGTTATATATAATTAACACCTAATACGGATCTAGTTCGTAATTGCCATTGATCTTTAGTTAATACGTTATATGTATGTATATATTAGTTGTTTGTATGTGAATAATATTAATATGAAGCTTGAGAGAGAATCTGAGTAGAGGTTCTCTAATTAAAACTCAAAACTTATAATTAACAGTGACAAAGGTCACTATATATAGAAGATTGACCTAGTTCGTTAACATTCCATAACGAACTAGAGTCCACTTCGTTACATACATCAAACAGAAATAACTTAACGAATCACCCCCTGATTCGTTAAACATCCTTAATGAATCAGGAGGGATATAACTTAGATCTAGTTCGCTAAACATCCTTAGCGAACTAGATATTACATTAACGAACTACAAGGATAAAATATTTGTTTATTACATAAATAAAACGACAAATATGTCAATGATAAATACAAAGACTCGAGACGCAAAACCGTGTACTAACAGAAACCCCCTCGTCTTGAGATCTTTGTCTTTGTCTTTACTTTACTTGAAGCGCTTGGACAGCCAGTCTCTGCAACTATGAATTCCGTTCTCATAACATACACGCACAACGCGTTGGAACTGCATAGCCAGATCATAGTCTTCATTGCGCTCGATCAATATCTTATTCTTGTGTAACACGTCGTTGTCGGTCTCAGTTAAGTTAACCAGCCACATCGGATCGATGATGTTGATCAGCCCTTTACCCAGGACAATGACGGCCTTGCCAGTACGATTATTGTAGTACCGGCGGTTGAAGGATAAATACATATGTTGGTTCATCGTCTTCACCGGTACACGCTTCATCGTCTTCGGCGGCTTTACCTTAAGGACCAACTTCTTCCATCCAGTTTTTGGATCGATCTCATCGATACGCTTGAGGATAGGAATTTGTGGTTTAAAATACTTTAAACCATGGTTCACCTCAAACACCAAGTGTTGGTGAAAACGTTTTGCATGATAGTCCTCACCACGATTAATAAATGGACGATACGCCAAAGTGCGCACATCCCATCTCGGTAATGAGAGAAGATCAGACATCCTTTCGTAGTACTGGACGCCCTTCTCCCATTTAATAATACATACCTTAAGTTCAGAATCAAAAAGCCAAGAAATAATATCACCTTGCACTTTCGACACAGACTTGAATGTAGTCTTCTGGTTGGCTTTGGCACGTGCAACAGCTTCTTCTTTCTGTTCTTTATCCACATACCGAAATGCCTCGATGATCTTACTTGCTTTCTTGTGTCTGAACCATCTAAGAATGTCATCATCGGTTGAGTTCTCAAGCGAGTCAAATCTTGTATCAACGACCTTCTTTCCTTTGGACGTCCTTTCAAGATGATCTTCTGCTTCTTTGACGGTTTCTTCATTAAATACAGGAGCACCCTGATCAACATTGGTGTGTTGAAACAGATCAGGGTATTCCTCAGCAGTCACGTCCTCAACCACAACCTCCTCATTCTCATAAATAAAACCCGAACACATTTCAACATTAGGATCATTTAAGATCTCATCATCATTAATTACTTCAACGTCCTCCTCGCCCTCTAACACGGTCAATTCGTCTTCATTCAGACCAAGCAAGATAGCAATTTGCTCTCGTGTCAGCGACTTCTCAACAAACTGCCCTACGGCTATCTCGTCAGCATTCACAATACTCCTAACCATCCACTACAACAAAAAAGGCTTTTTAGGACCTTTTGTGTGGGACGCTTGTAAAATAGGGTCTTAAAATCTATTAAATAGGACAAATGAGCATTTGGGGTCCTTTTACAATATACGCTTCAGAACCGGCGTTCTAAAGAGTTATTTAATAGGATGGATGATCCTTTGGGGTCGTATTATCATATAACTTAATAAGACACTTAAAATGTAAATCCTAATAAAGTAATCTATAAGACATGTAGTTGTTGGCGTCCAATTATGTGGTAATGTATTAGGACACTTTATCACTGGAGGTCTTATTATAACATAAGTTAATAGGACACTTTGTAGTTAAATCATAAATGTTCGGTATTATAGGACCCTTTCTAGTCGAAGTCATATAAGATTATAACTTAATAGGACATTTTACACTATGATCTTATAATTTTAACCTTTATAAGACGCATAATCATTGTGGTGTTATTATAATAGACCGTAATAGGGAATTTGATATTGTAGTCATAAAACATATGTTTTATAGGACGCTTATTCGCTAGAGTTTTATTATAATATAACTTAATATGACACTTGACACTTGGGTCTTATAATTTAACCTTTACAAGATGTTTAACCATTTTGGTGTTATTGTAATACACCGTAATAGGACACTTGATATATGAGTTATAAAACATCAGTTTTATAGTACGCTTATTCGCTAGAATTTCATTGTAGCATAACTAGTACAAAACAACTTTTAGACGCGGTTGAGTTTTCTTTTTTGACGCAGTTCGCACAAAAAACCGCGTCTAAAAAGGTTACCTGGTACCCATAAAAATTTGTTGTGTAAGTAAACCACTTCTAAAGCTATGAAACCTTGTAAATATTATGGAGCTCCTTTTTAGCCACGAGTATAATAAAAATCGTGTCTAAAACTCTACTTTTTAGAAGGATATATCTTATACTCTATTTATATAATAAAAGAATGGATTTCAACAACCTATAATGCACCAGAATCCTTTATTTGACCACCTAGCATTCAAAGGTTTAATTCTCTCCATATTCAATTAAATCATTTTTCTTAATGGTAGAACACTCACTTTACTAGTGAGAGTTAAGGAGTTCAAACCTCACTATCACCAATTTATATGAGAGATATGAGGGATGACCCTGGCTTGCCAGGGTTCAACTCCTGATCTCACCCGGTTTTACCGGCTTCTCGCTGTCGTGTCATTTGGCGGGCATGGGGTCGGGTTATATCTAGTGAATCCCTTAATAGGTGGACCGCTAGGGGCTCCGTCCGTCTGGACTAGTGGCTAGCTCGGGCTACCTTTAGCCAATGGAGGCCGCGTACGGAGTACCCGGCGTTACTGTTATAAAAAAAAATAAATCATTTTTCTCTCATCTCACGAGCCATACATCTGAACCTGTTTCACATCAAAACTAATTCTAACCCTAATTCATACTGCAAAATCGTATCAGCGATTTATCAATCGGCCTCAAGGTACAATCGAAGATTCATTCTCTGGCATACACAATCGTCATCATTAGTATGTAATCTGCTTTACTTCGTTTCTTTCATCACAAACGTCACCCTTCTTTCAACTATTAGGGTTTCATGGTGCTTTGGATCGGCTTAACCCAACGATTGAAGAAGCGAGGGAATCGATTTTAGAATCCTAATCGAACAACTCAGGTCTGATTTTGTATTAAAGATTTCAATTGAAGAACTACCCAACGACTGCAGAACACAAGTCTGTATTTGATTGCCTTCAATTGAGTGTTTCTTTTATTAATCTCACACTTTTATATTCTTATTCTTATCATTATTAAGTTATTGATATTGTAGATAAACCTTTTAGATTGTTCCATAGTACAGCTGAGAGAAACAATTTAACGGTATTGTCGTCTATGGTTGAATTGAATGTTTCAGATAGAAATCACTTCACCGTTTATGGTGATGTGCACTCAGGTAATTCAAAGCATAAACTTATTTGCCTAATCATGAATATTTTGTTAATAATCGATCATTGTGTGGATGCAGTATTTGGTCTTTTACTTATCTTTGAGCCCAAAGGTATCCTATCTTAAGAAAATCCGTATATATTTAGTGGGGACTTTGTTGACCGAGGACCATTTTAGGCAGATGCTATTCTCACACTGTTTGCATTCAACTGT
The DNA here is from genome assembly GCF_021521415.1 of Bidens hawaiensis. Taxonomy (NCBI): domain Eukaryota; kingdom Viridiplantae; phylum Streptophyta; class Magnoliopsida; order Asterales; family Asteraceae; genus Bidens; species Bidens hawaiensis. Next base: position 15,193 of record NW_027500062.1, on the reverse strand, counting down.
ATCTCACCACAAGGTAAAAGTTTCCCATCTGTTATTCCTTAATACGTCGGTTAGTGAAATGGGTCTAAACATCTCATTTTTGTGGGATAGGGTGAGTTGGGTTGGCTTGCAAATATTTATCATCCATTATTATTATCTATATTTTTAGCGAGTTCGGTAGGCACAAGTTACGATCCGAATGAATTTGGGTCGAAACAAGTTTTTTTATAAGGGTGTCAAATTGATTTGAGTAAAAAAGGGTTGTGATAAAAAATGAGTTCGGGTCCAAACGAGTTATTTTAAATTATAGTATTTTTTAACTTATAAGGCAAATTTATTATTTTTGAATTCTTAGATTTTATGTTAATTATTAATGGGTGGGTCAGTTTTTTTTTAAGTTTCTCTTTTGGTTAGATCCCTCTATAATGACAATTTTAATGTTTTCTTATTCTTATTACCTTATAACCTTATAGTAGCTATAGTTTTCTTTGAAAATAGAAGATATTCAAAGTGACATGAACCAGATAAAAAACAAAAGTCATTATACTTTAGTGAACTGATGGACTTAGACAATGCACTTGACTACTTGAGTTTCAAATTATCAATTTTAAGTCCTTTACTGTAGGACTAATAGCCACAATCTAATTTTCAACTCCACCGTTGCAACAAATCAACTTGTCATAAGTAATATAACATCTGTAACTCTAAATGTTATGTTGTTTTTGTGTTTTGAGTTTATATGATCACATGACTAAGTTGAAGAGTTGAGATTGATTTACTGGAAAAAGAATCAATTTAGTTTCATGATGTTGAAGATGAGATTGATGATGTTCAAGGTGAAGATGGAGGTTTTAGTGGATGATGAATGCATTAGTTTTTTTTTTTCGGGTAATAACTTTTTATTTAAGACATTGTAAGTTCTTGAAACCCTTTGACCCTTTTCGTCGATGTTTAATAATTGTTCATATTTGACTTGAAGACTGATATTCTTCAAGCTTTGAAGACTACGAGGACAAGACCCTGAGGGTGAACGTGAGTCAGGAGAGACAAAGTGTGTGCGCGAGCCCGGGTTTTGGTGTATCTAGTCTGAGTGGCTTGCACATTTTATATTTGGATATTGAGGTAATACATGCATATACATGCCATAAAATTTAAAGCTTACAGATATATACATATATTTGTTTATTTAAACGTTATATGGCTTTGCAGAATTGTTATGGTCGTTCGATTCGAGGAGTTCTCAAACACGATAGATAAGTTATATATTAGTTTATTTTATTATTAGTAGTATTTATTATATTAATTATATTTGTTAATATAAAATTTAAACGTCTCAACTCACACAGTGCCTCAAACACGAACTTGTGATATCAGAACGAGTGTTCAAGGCTATGGAATACTAAACTGACCAGTTACATGGTGATCAAGTATATGTTTGCTTTTGTATATACTTATCAAAACAGTTCAAGATTGTATCGGTGCATCCATCGCATGACCTTGTCCATTCATCTCGGTATGTATTTGTTAAACTTGGGATACGAGTAATTTTATTAATATGGAACTTAATGCTTATACATGGATGGTTTATTTGTAGGTAGTCCGTGAGGATTGAGGACGCATGATGACTCGGGATTTTATGGTGCTTGTTTCTTCTATTACTTTTAATTTCTTTGTTGAATGTTACAAGAGTTTATGTTGGATAATGTTATAACTTATTTATTTTTAGTGTTTTTGCTATGAATAAGCTTATTTAATATAATGGAGTTTTATTTCTTTCAATAGTGATGTTATACACAATAACTATTATGATTAAATATGTTGATGGTCTTTTTATTGTTTTATAAAAAAACATTATTTAGATGTCTATAACCGTATCGTAAAATTGTGTGTTTGGACTATTAAAAAGGGTTGTATAATATGATTTGTTAGGACTACAAATTTTGTCCTATTAAACATTAGAACATTGTAAAAGTGTCATGAAATATTTTTTAGGACACTATTTAAGTTGTTCATAGACATTATGCGACCATAAAATTTAGTTTCATAATATTGTTTGGGATATTAGGACCCTTTTCTTGGTAGTATAAGGTTCCATCATAATGGTCATATAAATTAATTTTTAAGGACGCTTGTATGTGTATCAAAAGATTAAAGGTAGGTAAGTACATGTTAAAACATTGTAAAAGTGTCATAATATGTTTATATTGGGACGCTTTTTGGTTGTTAATGGATATATTATGCGACCATAAAATTGGTTTCATAATCTTAGTTGGGATATCAGGACGCTTTTTGAGTGTTGAGACTTATTACAACCCCTTTACATGAAACGCTTTTCTAGTTGGTCCTATTAAATGAAAGGTCCTATAAAATAGCATTTTAGGACGCTTTTGTGCGTACTAAAAAGCCCTTTTTGTTGTAGTGATCCCCTTTTTCATTAATGAAAATAACTGTATCGGCCTCGATCATCTCAATTGGTTTTGCAGCCGAATAATCATGATAAACAATAACCTGCTTTCCCGAATCATCAACATAACTCGTACCCGCACCAGAAGCTGGGTCTTGAGTTTGTTTAGTCTCACCACCAGCACCAGACTCATCCGGATCCTCATCATCATTCTTAAGCTTTTTCAGCGCATTATCTTTGCATGTAAGTTGCAAAATAAGCTCCTATTGTTCCTTGATTTTCACCCCTGAGACTCAACAATTTCACGAAGGGCCTTTGTTTCTTTCTGACAGTAAGAAACACAGTTGAGCAGCTTCTTCTGATTCTCCATCATACGTTCTTGATTCATACGGTCAGCAGAAATTTGATTTTCATACAAATGTAAGAGACTCAATACCATACTCATCTGCTGATCGTGCAGTGAAGCAGCAAAAGAAGGAGGAACTAGCTGAACTGGACCCATCGGTCGACTGAGCCTCAGAAATGAAATATCTGGTAGAGGCATCATCGTTGGTGAAGGAGGAATCACCGAAGTAGCGGTCGTCGGCCTTGGTATAGGAGATAAGATAGAGTGAGGAATCATACCAAGCTGTGGATCCAACGTAAGCGTAGTCGTTAGAGTAAGCTCCGTGGTGCTAGTAGTAAGCGGCACCGCCGGACGTTGAGGAGTGGACGACCTTGGAGGTTAAACTCCAAACGAGATTCCAGCCCTAGACGACACTCGACGCTTTGTTGAACCTTCTTTCACTAATCCCTTTCCTTTCCTTTTATGATGAGCAGCTATAGCACCAGCTAAAGCTGCATCAACCTCAGCAGGTTGTAAAGCAGGAACATCACCCATAACATTACCAGCACCACCATTACCACCATCGTTGCCATCATTACCATCATCGTTCCCACTTTCTCCTCCCTCACGCTCGGATTCCGAATCATCATGGATCCAACGATCCTCGGGAGGACATACATAATCAGGATTCACAATATGATCAATCAAACGCTTGGTCCTAGGTGTCTCCTTACGGTATAGCTTCATTCTTCTAACTGTATCTGCCGACATGTGATCTAATTCTAACACATCGTTTACCAACGTTTGATCAATGAACAAATTTGGAATCAAGTCTTAAATAATTAGCTAGAGGAAACGTGGATACATCAGGAATTTCTTCTTCTGGACCATTTGCAGACACTGCTCCTTAAGATGATAGAAAGTCATCTCTGAGAAGTTCAACGGCTTGTTGAGAACAAGTGCCACAAACGCTGATTGCAACATGACACGACACTCATCAAAGCCTCCTCTACGACCTCCCAAGCAATGGTTCAATACATGTAGAAGATATTTGTATGTAGGACACAACCCATTATTGTTGTACATAGAATCTCCCAGATCACGTCCGTAGAATACACGAAGAAACAAACCCTTGATCAAATCCTTGTTAAATTCACAAGGATTGTCAATGTTATCTCCAAATTGAAGTACACGTCGAATCACTTCAATATCAACAGTGAAAGGCGTTTGGTTTATTGTTGTTGTAATGTGGTTCTCAACTTCAATGTATCTTGCTGTACTCCAGAATTGACGAATAATACTGAGACGGACTTCAGGATTGGCAGTGATTGCATAATGAATACGTGAACGACGTAGAAACTCCAATAACCCTCTAAAGATGTTTACGTCGGAGAAGTTTGTATCAAAAAAGGCACATACGTTATGTCGAGAATCATAAGGAAGTAAAGGAGCATCCTGAGCTTGTTGATCAGCATCCTGAACTTGTTGATGTGGAGCATCAACATGCGGATTTTCTTCTACGTTATCAGCCATGATACTGTATAAATAAAGACCAGAATAAGTAACCATCAACATAATAATAAAATGAATATTGTATATTTGAATAATAGATTAAATAATTTAAAAATATATTAATATCATTCGTTAAGAATAGGTCTGATTCGTTAACAATATAACGAATCAACCAATTCGCTATCAGGTAAATTGTTAACGAAATAAGAATTAGCGAATTACTATTGAAGTATAACGAATTAACCTCTGATTCGTTATAAATTACAACTAATTCGTTATAATTTAACGAATAAGCATCTGATTCGTTAATTAAATTATTCGCTATTCTAGTTCGTGTGAGTTACTTAACGAATTGGACACTAATGAGTTCCAATTCGCTAAGTGTAACGAATGGCCAACAATGGCTTAATCTTTGACTCTCTTGGTCAACGTCAAAATTGACAAGAACACTGAAGGTCAAACTTGCAAATCGGAAATCAATTGGTACATAATTATCGATGAGTAGCCAAACAGACGACCATACAGATCTCGGAAACTTATAGCGATTCAAATGGTATTGATTTTAGAAGCCAAAACATAAACTAAGGTAATCTAATTAGGGTTTTAAACAACGTATAAACCCCGATAATAATCACACATAATCAACCCAACAATCAGTATTCAAAACATGATTAAGTATCACCAAAGATCTCGGAAATACATTCCGATCATAATGGTAACAATTTTATGGTCCATAACGATTAATACATTAAAGTTCAAGGAAACTTCAAACATCCGATATCAAAACCTTATAATTAACCCATCAAACCCTTATAATATTTGACGAAAATGATTACGTTGTAATCAGTATTACCTTATGAACACGAATATATGATCAAAACACAGAAAACTGAAGATCAAAAATTTCGAAAAACATTGAGCAGAGTAACTTTGTGTATAAGGAAGATGAAGAGTGAATAAAATGACGAACCACCCTCACATTTCCCTATATAGTCTGACATAACACGCATTCCAATGTAACGAATCATATGATTCGTTTGAAATTTGAACTAACGAATCACCTGATTCGTGAAATTCATTAAACACGTGTCATAACGAATTAAGTTTAATTCTTGGTTAGTTCGTTAAAAATAAATAACTAATCGGATGTGTTTCGTTACAGAGTGCGGAAGGGAATTAGGGAACGAACTAGGATGTAGTTCATTAAAAACAGCCTAATTCGTTATCCATAATTAACGAATCATACCTTTTTTAATTTTAAATAAATAATAAATAAAAGAATTAATATTAATTAATCAATCAATAAAATTTATAAATAAAAGAATTTATTAAATTACTCATATAACTTAAAAGAATTACCGAGATCCGATATCTCGATAATTGACCTTAAAATCCGTTTCTCGTTTTGAAAACCAACAACTTAAAAAAATTAAATAATTTCAATTGTATCAAGGCAGGAGCTGCTCTCGGTACATCAATTAACTTAAATAATTAAATATTTAAATAATATGTAAAAAGAAAAATGTAATTTATTTTTTGTATTTTGAAAAATGTATTTTGACGAGTTTGAGCAGAGAATCATATTGACCAGATTGTCCTTCCATCACAGCTTTATATTTCAGCGATATTATGACTGGCGTTAAGTCGGTCATTGGTATTGTTATCCACTTAAATCTAAAAACAAACTTTAAAGTGTTTTTGTGATATGATTAATAGTTCAATTAAAGCACATAATATCAGAAACTATCAGCCTCTAATCTCGGTTCAAGCTTAATATGATTTTTGCCATATCACCCCAACTTGACTTAAACCATTATATTGCAGATCAAAATTTGAATTTTATAAATATTTCTTAGCAATGCATTGAGTTTCTTTTACTATGAGTGAATATGCACGAGTCCATCTGTCGGCTTACATACATTGTATCCCCTGGGGTCCGTCTCTTAATGGTATAAAGACGCGCGCAAGGGAGGAACAATGTATGACTAACTTCGGATTTTGATCAAGTCAGTAATTTAGATTGTACGAGGTACATCAGTGATGAAGTTTAATGACTTTGGGTTTGCTCTAAAAGCGAATAAAATATTCATGCATATGAATACCCAGATGATTAAGCCGCATAAAAACTCACAATGTCCAGAACCTCAAAGCTTGTTATTTACTTTATTTTATTTTTGGTGATCCAGACAATTATAAGGCTTGAGTATGATAGGTTATTACATTTCTGCCATCCTCACCGAGACTTTTGCCAGAGAACTTTCAATTTGACATTTTTTTATGTTTATATCACATACTTTACTCTAGCTGTTTGTTTTAAGACCTACCAATGCACCAATGCAATTAAGCACTCAGTCTTTTAAGCTTATTTCTTGCTGGATTTGGGGTCAAAACAATCAATGTACTATCATTTTCTCAATTTCCTTCAAAAACTCAAAATTTTGAGGAGCATAAAAAACAAAATAAAGATAAATTTTCAGGAATAATAGGACCAGAACATGCAAGCATGCTTCACAAACTTAAATAACCGACATAATTTTCAGCGAGAAAATAATCTAAAATGCACAACGAACGCCCCAACTACCTTCTAATATCAGGTGAATGGCTAACCCGAACATTTACAAGTAAATATCAGTACCAAACATATACAGGTACATGTCCTTTAAATATGGATAATTGACATAATTTTCAGCGCCCGTATGCAAAAATCTTTTTGGTTTTTCTCTATACATACGTAAAAACACAAACTTTTTGTCTCTTTCAAATTTCTTTTAAACAAAATAAAACTTCAAAATCTTTTTGGGTTTTCGGATTTTTCTGTACAAACTTAAAAACACAATATTTTTGACTTTAAAAATTTTAAAATGTTTTTGAATTTTTAAAATTTTTAAGACAAATAGAAATAAAAAGAAATCAAAATATTTTTGAATTTTTCAGGATTTTCTAATGTTTTTGGATTTTAAAATTTTTAATGTTTTTGGGTTTTATCTATACAAACAAAAAATTACAATATTTTGTATTTTCTATTTTATCACCCCCTAAAACCTAAGACTAAAATAATTTGAAAATAAAATTAACAGAAACGAAATATAGTCATCCATGTTTTAGGATATCAGCGAGGGTCTTCAATCCATTTAAACCAAGCAAATATTGAAAATGCGTTTTATCAAAGGCTTTGTTTAATAGATCGGCTTTCTGAAAGTCAGTATGTACTTTCTCAAGGTCGATTAATTTCTTCTCAAAGCAATCCGGAATAAAATGATATCGAATTTCGATATGTTTTGTTTTTGAATGTTTTATAGGATTCTTTGTGATAGAAATTGCAGCAGAATTATCAATCAAAATAGGAGTAGTAAGAAACTTCAAACTGTAGTCGCGAAGATGTTGTTGTATCCACAAAACCTGGGAATAGCAACTCGAGGCTGCAACATACTCAGCTTCGGCGGTTGAAGTGGAGACCGTTGTCTGCTTCTCAGTTTCGTCGACATAAATATGAACTAGGAGAAGATCATCACCAACAGTCCTATGAAATAAAGTGCAGTCAACAGTCCCTCGTTTGAAGCCATTATCAGTCAGATGGTCGGCGAGCGTGCCATACCAAGATCTCGGGGCTTGATGTAGACCATACAGGGCCTTGTTTAATCGGTAAATTCGGTCCGGATAATCAGGATCTTCAAAACCAGGAGGCTGTAAAACAAACACTTCCTCATGTAGTTCACCATTGAGAAAAACACTTTTAACATCCATTTGATAGACCTTGATATTCTTATAAGCAGCATACGCCTGAAAGATTCGAATCGACTCCAATCTTGCAACTTGTGCATACACTTCAGTATAATCAATACCCTCTTGCTGATGAAAACCTTGCACAACTAAACGTGCCTTGTTTCTTATGATCACCCCACGATCGTCTTTCTTACACTTAAATACCCACTTAGTCGGAATAGCTTTCTTGACTCTAGCAGGTTTGTCAATTAAATACCAAACACCCAAACGTGCAAATTGATGTAATTCTTCTTGCATAGCTTCTACCCAAGACGGATCTTCAAGTGCCTTATGAGCTGTTGTCGGTTCTACTTGAGATAGAAAGCAAGTGAATTTTGCAAGATTTACAATTCCTGATGAATGTAAATCAGCATATGCACACAATACGTTATTCTCACTTGACGAAGCAACTTGATGACGTGTCCGTACGCCCACATCAAGTTCTCCAATGATGTTTTCCTGTGGATGATAACCATGAATCCGTAGAGTAGGATTCTCAGGAACAACAACATTATCAAATAAGTTAGTGTAATGTTCACCAAATTCAGGAGATGAACCATTATCACTATCAAGTTCAATAACTAGATCATCAGCTTGATTGTCATCAGAAGAAGTAGATACATTATCAACCTGATTATCTTCACATTGATCTTCAGTTGGAGCAGGAGTTGTAGCTTCAACATCATTAGAACTTGAAAATCTTGGAATGGCCAATTGATCTTCAAAATATGCTCAAACCAGATCTTCATCGATGTGCTCAGTTGAAGGAGTAAATGAGTTAAATAAGCCATCATAGTCAAACATCCAGTCGGGACATTTCCCTTGAGGAGGAGTGGTGTACTTTTGACAGTCCACATAATACCATTCCTCAACACAACCAGAAGTGAAATTAAATACTCGTTTCTTTGGAGATGCATATCCCAAGAAATAATCGTCGATAGCTTTTTCTTCAAATTTACCTGTATCCTTCTTCAACATTGTACAAGGACACCCAAAAGGTTCCAAAAACTTTAAGTTAGGCTTTTGATTGTTTAAAAGCTCGTAACTTGTCTTCTTTAGTCGTTTAACAGTTAAAACCCGATTAAGCGTATAGCAAGCTGTATTCACCGCCTCATTCCAGAATTGGACGGGAAGAATAGAATCAACAAACATAGTTCTTGCAGCTTCAATCAAGGTTCTATTCTTTCGTTCAGCAACACCGTTTTGTTGTGGTACATAGGGTGCACTGTATTCTCGATGAATTCCTATTTGAATGCAAAGAAATCCAATACAGTGTTCTTAAATTTAGTACCATTATCACTTCGAATTCTCCTCACCTTGTATTTGTATAGTGATTCGATCTTAGTGATAAGATTTTGTACCAAAACGGGCGTTTAATCTTTCGAACTCATAAATAACACCCATGAGTATCTTGAATAATCATCAGTGACAACAAGACAATACCTATCCACAGAGATACTTGCACGATTCACAGGACCAAACAAATCCATATGAAGTCGTTCAAGAGGAGTATCAATGGAATTTAATAACTTAGATGGATGTGACTTCTTCTTCTGCTTGCCCTTCTTGCATGCAACGCAGTGATCAGATAACTTAAAGTTCTTCAACGAGACACCCTCAACTAAGTCATTAGCCATTAAATAATTCATCTTTCTAGCACGAATGTGACCCATTCTACGATTCCATAGAATAGAGTCCTTCTTGGTTGCTTTAAAGACAAAACATGTTTCGATAGACATTGATACTTTAGAACTCATATTTAAGACATAAATATCAATTGATTGTGGTGATCGCATGTCACACCCCGACTAGGTAGTTGCGGAAGCGTAATACGGGAATGTAACAGATATCACTGGTATCAACCACATTGTTTATAAAGAAATTCAACAAACTAATTTACATCATATTACATTGGTAGGTACTAAGTTTACAAACTAGATGAAAATCACATAACCAGTTCACGGGCTTCTTATTCATTACTATGTATTTGCATCTATTCACAGCTATTCAACTTTCCTTCTAACACCAAGCACATAAGCAAATCATTCCAACTTCGGCTTACCTGAAAAGCATGTTAAAACGGGTCAACTACGTCTAGTTGGTGAGTTTCGAGTTATACGAGTACGAACAAAATCAGTATACGAGTTAGTAAAGTTCACAATACGTATGTATATAAGTATGTGTATGATGTATTATACTAAGCCACAAGTGAACCCAAGACAGCTCGCACTGCATGGCCACCCTTGCCCATGTACTCCCGTTGGCATTTAACATCCACTTCGCCCCAAGTATGTACTATGTCTAACACCACATAGCAGAATGTAATAAGTATAAATGACAATGTGCAACTGCGTAAACAAGTATATCCGGCATACCCCACCGGCGCCTTCAGTTGGGTTTGTCAAACCGATAGTACTATCCACACGTCACCGACACAAAGTTAATCACTTGTGTTTGTGCGGACTTTCAAGTGTTAGTACTTAGATAATTCACATCACCACACGTTTTCAAGTATATAAGTATATGTAAACATGCTTTCCACCCCAAAAGTGGGGTCGTGAAACTCACCTTATCATAGTTTGAGAAGGTAATATACGTCAATAAGTGTTATGCCTCGATTATAACTTCGTATCCTATAATCGGTATCGTACTGTTAATACTAGTACAATGTTTAAACCAAATTGGGCTGTATAACTAGTCTGGTTATAGCTGTTAGGCCCAGAACATGACCATAGTCTTAGATTGTGACGTTGTATACTAAGAAATGTTTAAAACTGGATTTGGCTCAGTTTCACCGTTTTCCGAGCCTAGCCAAGTTGATCGTTTACGCGTTTTGGGAATAGGTAAGATCACACCAACTTAAGTAAACTTGTTTATTGTTAAAATGATTTGATTTATGAAAGCATCTTGAGGTTTCGGTATCTGGATTGATCACAGGGTTCGTTTCCGTTTTCACACGGGTTTGATTATACAAAACGCGTACAATCCACCCGAATTGTCCGAAATTCTCGTAAGAAGTTCGTTTTTATCAATATCATTCAAAAATACGATATTTGACCACTTTTGACATTTTGACATACCAGTCAGTCCGTTAAAAACAAAACTGCCGGTTTCGTTAAAACAATTATAGTTTAAATCTTTGATTAATCATAACTAATTATGTACTCATATATAAGTTATGGAAATTTTTGTAAAAATAAATTAAAATATGGAGAATTTTATAAAAATATTTTCAGAAATTTTATGATTAATTATCTATTTATAAAAATTCATTTAATGTGCTATAATTGAGTAATAAATAGCCCGTTTATACCAAACGATATCCGAAAAAATCCGATAATTTTTCCAAGTGATCTCAATATCATTACATAGCCCCTGAAAAATCTCTAGAATCTAAATCTTTGGCCAAAATGCCTTTTTGCGCGTTTTTCGGCTATTAAAACTCAGTTAAAACACAATTGCACAATTAATACTTAGACATCGCCATATGTTCTCAAACTTTACCAGCGATCTTAATATATCATTTATGGGTTCCAAACCAAATTTCATAATTTTTCATGAAGTTTACCTATTTTTTCCGAATAAATGCCAATAAACGGTAATAAATTCTCCAAATATTCTCCGTTTATCAAAAAAATACCTAATTTGAACAAGGACTCATTTAAATGATCCCTAATTTCCTTGAAAATTTTCACAAGCTAACAACAAGCACGTCACAACCTAATACTAAACAGCCCCTAAACGAGTGTTACGGGTTTACCTTGTCGGTTTTCGATGAGTTTTGCTAGCTTAAATGACTTTCCCGGGTCTCGGGTTGAAAACTCAATGTATCTACATATCATATAACATCAAATCAAGCATAAATCATCCATGTAACAGCCTTGATAATTAGGGTTTCGGTTTTGGGTTCAAACCGGAAAAACGTTGTATTGATGTTATAATCCGCGTTTTTGACCAAAAAAGTATATGTTCCTGGTTTGTAAACATGTTTAACATAAAAACATAATTTTACTTAATTTTTATGATTTTTGAATGGTTAAACATGTTTAAAACTAAACAAGACTTAATTTTTCATGCTTAAACTTTGTTAATCAAGCATGAAATGGATGAAAATTTGAAGATTCCCTTTAGGGTTTTGGCTGGATAATGAAGAACTCAGCTGTGATTTCTTATCTAGGTTGAAGTTTGTGTGGAAATATCAAATAACAAGCTTGTATAACAAGCCTTATACAAGGGGTCCCACCCCATTTTTTGTGGTCGGCCCATAAAGGGGCCCATTGGGCCTCCTTTTGGCCAATTAATGCCTCGGTTTCAGTGCCCCGCGTAAATATCGGTCCAAAATTTAATTCGGATTCAGTTTTTCGCAAGAAAACTAGTTCGAGTGTGAAAAACAGCGCGAAAACGAGTGTTTTTCAGCATATTTTTGTAAAATAAGAAAAACGTACTGACTCGTTGTAAAAATCCAAAATATTTTCACGGATTGCCTAGAACATGTCATATAATTGTTTTATAAACATTTTTCGGCTTAACGGATGCTACAATGCTCGTTTTGATGTTAACGATTGCGTTTAAACTCATAGCGTATCAATAAACGAAACCTTTTTCGTTTAAATGGTTTTAAACGTACTGGGGCCTAAATATCAATATGTTAGCCACTATAATATATATATATATATATAAATCGTATATGACCCCTCAGTATATATACGGGTCATAATTAGTATCGGTCGGTTACTCGTTTAAGCGCTACGAATTAACCTATTTATCGTTTACCTCGCTGTGTAATGAATAAGGTATACCTTGTTTTGTCACGAATGTCACATTCCCCCCCCCCCCCCCCCCCCGTTAAGAAATTTCGTCCTCGAAATTTAATGTGTCATCGGTTATCTTTTTAGGGAACAGGTGTGGGTATTTCTTTCGGAATTCGTCCTTTCGTTCCCAAGTATATTCGGGTCCTTGTTTTGAATTCCACCGAACTTTTACCAGAGATATTTTGTTGTGTCGTAACTGTTTGGTTTTCCCGTCCATAATTTCTACCGGTTCCTCTACGAAGTTGAGCTTTTCATTGATCTGAACATCTTCCATTGGTACTATTTCCGTTTCCTCGGTCAAACACTTTTTTAGATTCGATACGTGAAACACATCGTGAATAGTGCTCAGTTCTAAGGGTAGTTTTAATCGGTAAGCTACGGGACCAATTTTTGCAATAATCTCAAAAGGACCAATGTTTCTCGGGGCTAATTTACCGGTCTTTCCAAACCTTATAACTCCTTTCCACGGCGATACTTTTAAAAACACCTTGTCGCATATTTCAAAAGATAACGGTTTTCTACGAATATCGGCATAACTCTTCTGTCGGTCCCGAGCGGCTTTCAACTTTCGTTTAATCTTATAAATTTTATTGGTTGTTTCTTGAATCAAATCGGATCTTGATATTTGAGTATCACCCACCTCTGTCCAACAAAGTGGTTATCTACATTTGCGCCCGTATAAGGCTTCATAAGGTGCTGCTCGTATACTGCTATGGTAACTATTATTGTAAGAGAATTCAACGAGCGGGAGGTGTTGATCCCAATTCCCTTTGAAGTCCAGTACACAAGCACGAAGTAAATCTTCTAAGGTTTGGATGGTTCGTTCGGATTGACCATCGGTTTGGGGATGGTAAGCCGTACTTAGGTCGATTCGGGTTCCCAAAGCTTCTTGTACTGCTTGCCAGAAATGTGAAGTAAAGTGACTATCTCGATCGGAAATAATCGAAAGAGGTACTTCGTGTCGAGATACAATTTCATCGATGTAAATTTGGGTGAGTTTTTCGGTAGAGTAATTGTGACGGATTGGGATAAAGTGTGCGGATTTGGTTAATCGATCCACAATTACCCAAATTGCATTATGTCCTCGGGAGGTTTTTGGTAGATGTGTTACGAAATCCCACGGTTATTTGTTCCCATTTCCACTGTGGGATTTCGGGTTGTTGTAACATTCCCGAAGGTTTTTGATATTCCGCTTTCACCCCTGCACATGTTACACACTTACTTACATACAAGGCTACATCCTTTTTCATACCAGGCCACCAGTAAAATTTCTTAACATCTTTATACATCTTATCGGTACCTGGATGAATAGAATATTTGGATTTGTGTGCTTCATCAAGAATAAGCTCGCGAAGTTTATGAAGTGTTGGAATCCAGAACCGGTTTTTATAATAGAATATTTCATCAATTTTCTTCTCAAAATTCTTTTCGTTCCGTGTAGTTCTTCCTTTTCTAACTTATCTGCTTTTAAGGCTTCGTCTTGTGCAACATGAACTTGTTCGATTAGGCTACTTTGAACAATTATTCCGAGTGCTCGTACCCTCAACGGTTTAACTCTGTCATTTCGACTTAAAGCATCAGCTACTATATTAGCCTTTCCCGGATGGTATTTAATCTCACAATCATAATCATTTAACAGTTCTACCCATCTTCTTTGTCTCATATTCAGGTCCTTCTGATCAAATATGTGTTGTAGGCTTTTGTGATCAGTATAGATGGTACATTTAGTGCCATACAAGTAATGTCTCCAAATCTTCAATGCAAAGATAACTACTCCCAATTCCAAATCGTGGGTCGTATAATTCTTTTCATGTACTTTTAATTGTCGGGAAGCATATGCTATTACTTTCTTTCTTTGCATCAGTACGCATCCTAAACCTTTACGAGATGCGTCACAATAGACCACCAATTCATCAGTTCCATCTTGAAGACTTAATATTGGAGCTTCACACAACTTTTGTTTTAATGTTTGAAAGGCCATTTCTTGTTCTTCTCCCCATTCATATGTTTGATCTTTCTGAGTTAGGAGGGTTAAAGGTTGAGCAATACTTGAAAAGTTTTCAATAAATCGTCGCTAGTACCCGGCTAATCCCAAAAATTGGCGAATTTCTTTCGGCGATTTAGGTACTTGCCAATTCTTAATGGCCTCAATTTTACCGGGGTCGACTTAGATTCCTTGTTGATTCACAATATGTCCTAAAAATTGAATTTCTTGTAGCCAGAATTCACATTTGGACAGTTTGGCGTATAACTTTTCTTGCCTCAATAACTCCAAGATTTACCCGGAAATGTTGTTCGTGTTCTTCTTTACTTTTCGAATATATCAAAATGTCATCGATAAACACTATCACGAATTTGTCAAGGTAGGGTTTGCAAACTCGGTTCATAAGATCCATAAAC